>NC_043013.1:28564243-28566743 GCF_006345805.1 Octopus sinensis
TTGTATGTATGTATGTATATATATGACAATCCATGTATATATATATATTCATTTCTGTAGCTAACTACCAATACCTATATGTTTGGATATATGTATTGAAAGATAGAAACATGCATATGTATATAATATGTATACAGTCACACATGCACACATGCATATATGTACATACATACATATATATATGTATATATATATATATATATATATATGGCAATTCATATTGAAGTTTAAGCAGCAAAAGCCTTTTTGAAGTAACATACAGTGAATAGAACTGTGTGTGTACATGTATTTTGTGTCTGTGTTTTGTGTTGTATGTTATTTGTATGTGTATTGTGTGTATGTGTATGTGTTTAATTTGCTGCATACTTCTTTCTTTTGATTGTTGTTGTTGTTGCTGTGGTTGTTCTTTTCATATTTTTGGTTTCAGTTTGAGATTTCTGATAATAAAATGTCTCCTATGATTAATGCTGAAAACTCAGATAAGAATGGCAGAAAGATTTGTGTTGGATTTGATTACTGAAGAATATTTGTAATGTATTTATGATTGACTTTATTACTTTAACTAGAATTCTCTGCAATTCTGTGCAGTTGATTTTCCCTACTTTCTTTTGAACCACAAAATAGCTGTGAAATGAATTGAACTAGAAAGTTGTGTTCCACTGAGCTCAAGGTGGTCATGAGTTCAAAAATCTTACAATGGTAGCAATTGGGTTTTAGCCTCCTTGGGCAAGTGATGTTAACATGTTTCTCTTTCATTTAGCTAAGTGGCTTGAGAAGTGTTTTACCACACAGTCATGTCTGCAAATGAATTTTTTAAAATTAAACCTACCTCAGATCAGCCCTAGCCACATACACTTATCTGTGATGAAAAGCATTTTTACCATGATCATCCTAAACATTTTGTATATCAGGAATCAAGATATTCAGGCTAAATTTGACAGTATCCATAAAAGGAAAACAATCTCAACTGAAAATAAAAGTATTTTTAAAAAAATCAGATAATAACTTATTGAAGAAATCGACCTCAGCTTGCACCATGGCCTCAAGATGGCTCTGGAATTTGGTGCATGCATTCTTCACCGTATCCCTGGGAAAATATTCAAACTTCTCCTTGATCTTGGCCGCCAGCTTGGTCTTGGTGTTCTAGGCAGAGTGGTTGGTGTCTTTTTCAACTGCACCTCAGACATTGTAATCAATTGGATTTGTTGTAAAGTGAGTTCCTTCCACTGGAGTGATGTGTGACTGCCATTGTACTGTAGTTGCTGTTTTATGCTAGTAGCCACAATAGTTACTAGTCATCAGATACTGTTGTATCTCTTCATACTGGAATAATAATGCACTAACTCCTTCTGTCTTACTATCACTGATAGCCTCATAAGATACTGACTAGAGCTGTCGATTCTTGACCCTCTCTTCATACCCAGTTGATAACTGGTCTATTTATAAGGGCTGGCTTCTACCCCTTTTTTACCAGGAATTGGGCTGGTGAAGTTGTTGAAATTCTCCTACAACCACTTCTGACTCTTTCCGGAGGCTTGACAAGAAGCTGAATCCTGCTGCCACACATATGGTCTTCCAGCAGAAACCCTCTCCAGCCACGGTTTGACCATTCTCTCCAGCAGTTTCACATATTCATCTAAATTGGGCCTAAGGCCCTGTTCAAAGATGTAGGGCAGCATGATGTCACCCTAATTGGAAACACACCAACTGTCCATCACAGTTTGGAGGAACCTGATTTTCAACATTGCACATCACTTGGATTGTTGGCAAGCCACCAGTTTTTCTGGTTGTTGTGCAACTGGTCCTGGCCAAATTTCTTTTCATCTGAAAAGAACCAAGTAGAACTAGATCATTTTCTGTTCAACAGGATGCTTCCTTGTTCAGGAGCTTCCTTGCTTTCACCAAGTAGTTATCCTTGGCCTTGGCTATCAAAATTTGTCCCTTGCATGTCATGAAATTAGGTTAGGCTTATCTTTTTTCTACTAAACATTATCTTATCATGTCTTATTTTCTCCTCCCACGAAAAAGAAAAAGAAAACAATAAGACCCTCTTGGTATTTTTTCCAAGATACTATCTCAAAGACAAACAAGTTTGTCACATCTATCTAGGTACTCCTGCAGATACCACAAAACATTTTCTCCAACTTTCTAACAATTCTGCTAATCGACCCGTTTCACATTCACTTATGTGTGTTTTCCAGTCTTTTCCCAGTAAGAGTTCTCTGAAGTGATATATCATAATTAAGGTGGGAAGCTGGTAGTCATTAGACCATCCCCCCCTCCCATGCCTCTTGGTCTTTGGCATTCTTTTTGCTTCACAACCATAAAGGCCTACTGGCCAAATGAATGCTTACACTAGCCTTGTGTTTAAATTAGTTGGGATACTCCAGATATCATTAAGCTTTACCATAGACATTCTTGCTACAGGTCTGAAAAACAGATTGCTTCACAAAATGCCATGATATTCTGTATGTATCGTGGTGATGCTCCTCTGACTTCT
>NC_043013.1:28571743-28574243 GCF_006345805.1 Octopus sinensis
CAATTCTGCCAGCTCGCTACCTTAATCATATTGATTAATCATATGGGTGCTGTGTTGCAGGTTGGGCATATTGTACTCCCACCACTGTTTAATCTGCCTGTTGTTGATCAGCTGTAATGCATGAAATTTATGTAATTAGTCAAATCTTCAGTTGTGTTTTACAAATTAATTTTTTCATATAGGGCAATGCGTTCTTCAATCACCTGTACATCTGACTCCTTAAATGAGCATGTCCAGTGTCTTTATGGTTCTGCCAGCTCATTACCATAATAATAATGGTGACGATGAAGATGATGATGATGATGACGAGGATGAGGATGATGACGATGATTGCTCATGGGAACTCCCCATATCCTACGTAAAATACCTTCTATGTAATCTCAAATTTTAAAACAAATTTTCTTATGTTTTCTTAAACATTCTCTAGAACAATATTATGTGCAAAACCAAATATATGCACCCTAGGCATAACACCAGCATGAACTTCTAACTTGTCTCTTGAGGTCTCTGGGCGAGACTTGGTGTCAACTTGTCCAAATACATAGCAAACGTCAAGCATGAATAATAATAATAATAATAATAATAATAATAATAATAATCCTTTCTATTATAGACACAAAGCTTGGAATTTGGTGGACGGGTAAGTCAATGATATCAACCCTAATACTCAACTGGTACGATAGTTTCTACTATAGGTACAAGGTCTGAAATTTTGAAGCAGGGAGCTAGTTGATTACATCAACCCCAGTGCTCAGCTGGTACTATTTCTTCAACCCTGAATGGGTGAAAGGCAAAGTTGACCTCAAAAGAATTTGAACTTAGAATCTAAAAGCAGAAGAAATGCCTCTAAGCATTTTGACTTATACACTAATGATTCTGCCAGCTTGTCACCTTCGAAATTATTAATATCAATAATAATAATAATAATGGCTTATGTCTGTCTTTACGTTCTGAGTTCAAATTCTGCCGAGGTTGACTTTGCCTTTCATCCTTCCAGGGTTGATAAATTAAGTACCAGTTGCATACTGAGGTCGACCTAATCGACTGCACACCCCCAAATTTTTGGCCTTGTGCTTAGAGTCGAGAATAATAATAATAATAACAATGGGTTAAAATTTTGCCACAGCAGTTTTGAGAGAGGGAATGAGTTGATTACATCAATCCCAGTGTATAACTGGTACTTATTTTATCGACCCCAAAAAGATGAAAAGCAAAATCAGCCTCAGCCGAATTTGAACTTGGAATGTGAAGATGATCAAAATACCATGAAGCATTTCATCTGGTGTGCTAATGATTCTGCTGGTTCACCACCCTATCGATAATAATAATGATGATGATACTGATGATGATGGTGATGATAAGGAAGATAATGAGGAAGTAAATTAAAATGACTCCAGTATGTAGAGATAAGCTATTTACTAAAGAATGAATAAATTATTTGAATCATAAAGAATATCATTTATTAATAACAAAGACTAACGACTGAGTGAATTGATTGACTGTTTCTTCATGTCAGCTGTAATCGTTTTTCAAATAAAGGCTACTTTTCCTGCATTTAGAATTCCATTTGCATCTAGGATACATTATAAAAGAACATAAATCGACCCTGAATATTTGACTAAAATTTTCTTTTATTGACCCTAGAAGGAGGAAACTCAAAGTTGACATTAGTGGCATTTGAATTCAGAACATAAAAATGCTGGTATGGGTGCCTGGTTAAGTAGCCTGCTTTGCAACTATATAGCTGTGGGTTCAGTCCCATTGCATGACACTTTTAGCCATTGTCTTCTACTGTAGCCTTAGCTTGACCAATGCTTTGCGAGTGAATTTGGAAGATGACCGATTTCAGGATGGCTTCTCTAGCCTTAGCCTGACCAAATAAGTGAACTTGAGAGATGGCTGATTTTAGGATGACTTCCAAGCTTTTGACTGATCCGAATTGATCAGAACCCCACTTATCATGTACCACAGGAGGTGGAGGCTGTCATGTATATACCTGTTTGGAAGCATGCACATTTGCACTTCCCTGACCAGGTCATTAATGACAATTACCAACCATTTTGCTAACACCATGGTTATAACCTTAAACTCTGTGTTTAGTAGAGCTATGGGATGAAAATTACCTAGCACATCTCATTTATCAGCATTTTTTTTTTCAGCAGCTTTATCACTTCCTGACTCACAACACTAAGAATTCTCCCATTTTGCTGCCAGTTATGGGAGTTGATTGGTTACCAAACAAATGTGGCATGAACTTGTAGAATTCATTGAGTAGATCATCCAAGTTGGGTCATTTGTGCTTTGTACACCTGCTCATTGCCTCCCATATTTCAGTGGCTGTTATTGGCATTTTGCAGAACCTTGTCTCTTCTGCTGAGAGCCATGAAAGGCTTTCTGGGTATGAAGTAAAGTTCTCTTCTGTCACAAACCCATCACCCTCCCCCAAACAGTCATGCAAAGTGCTGCTGGAAAACTGCACACATCTGCACAGAACTAAATA
>NC_043013.1:28576743-28584243 GCF_006345805.1 Octopus sinensis
CAACACCACCACCACCATACCCACCACCACCACCACCTCCACCATCATCATCATTATCAACATTGTCAGTTAATGTCCGTGTTTCATGCTAGCCTGGGTTGGACAGTTTGATGGGGTCCAGTGGGTCGAAAGACTACATCATGCCCCCAATGTCTGTTTAGAAGACATTTGTTCAAGATGCCACACAGTAGAACTGAACCTGGAACCAGGTGGTTGGGAAGCAAGCTTCTTACCACACAGCCTCATCTGCACCTCAATTTCATTATTTTTTTAATTTCAAAATATTCTGTGAAATACATATTTTACTGGCATGCATTGAGAGTTGGAACCCAACTTGAGATATGTTTAATACCTGTTTAATACCAATTAAATACCAGTTAATACTAGTTAAATCAGTTAATTAGTTAAATCAACGCTGCTTAGGGAATTTTTTCTTACCTCAACAAGTGAAAAAAAAAAGTTTCTGAATCCATTTACCAAAATAAGTGACCTACTTTCCCCTCACTTTGTCTATACATGCTAAGCCTAACAGATTTTTTTTCTTTCTGTATGTGTTCATTCAAATGGATTCTAGTGATACATTACTGATATTGAAAGATTTTACAACTGAGACGGTGTAAGCTTTATATCAAGCATTGATCATAACAACTATATGTATTCAAATGGATTGTTTCTGTCTCCATTCTCATTTAAAGGACTCTTACTTATCCCCTTAGCATTCAGATTATTCTGTCAACTGTAATACATATTTATTTTCATTGTTTTGAATTAATCATGCATTATCTCATAGATTTGAGATTTCAATGATGTGACTGTTTGTTTTTACAATGACACTGTAGTGTAGTTGTGAGAGGCTGGATCTATCTAGTTTGAACATACAACATGAGGAAAATTTGGGCCTGATACGGTTGGCTTAGATGCTAAAAGGTTAATAGAACTGTGTATATACCATAGTTGAAGGCATGTGGCCTTGTGGTAATCGTAAAACCATGGTTTCAATGTATAACCATACATGTCTGCCTTAGGGCCCCACTCACTAGATCTTCTGTAGGGCTTTACTTTCTTAGCCCTTTTTAAATGCCTATTAAATAAGGCAGTAAGGATGAGCTTTAACAAACCTTGTGTATAGTTCAATGGAGATTTAGCTGCTATTTTTAGAATCTTGAGTGACCATGTAAAGTCTATCTCTCTCTCTCCTTTTTCTCTCTTTCTCTGTTTTCTCTCCCTCTTTCTCTCATTTCTTATTTCCCTTTCTCTCCTTCTCTCTCAGAAATGGCCTTAGTGCAATGTGAGTTCAAATCATATTGAGATCAACTTTAACTTTCTCCTGTTGGGGGTCAATAAATATAATACTAGTTCAGTGCTAAGGCTGACTCCTCTCTCTCTCCCCTTCTCTCTTACTCTCTCTCCTCTGTCTCTCTCTCTCTCTCTCTCACTCTCTCTCACTCTTTCTTCTCTCTCCCCTTCTGGCCCCTCTCATTGGCCCAGGGTCAATAAATATAATATCAGTTTAGTGCTAAGGTCGACTCCTCTCTCTCTCACTCTCTCTCCTCTGCCTCTCTCTCTTCTGCCTCTCTCTTCTCACTTTCTTCTCCCTCCCCTTCTGGCCCCACTCAATTGCCCAGGGTCAATAAAGGTGATACCAGTTCAATACTACAGTTGACTCTTCTCTCTCTCCTCTCTCTCTCCCTGTCTCTCCATTTCTCTCTCTCTCTCTCTTGTTTGTTCCTCCTCTTTCCTTAATTCATGTTTAAATATTTATGTTATTTAATACATACCATTCAATTTAATAAGATGGTAATCAATCGAAAGATTATTTTGCCTTGAAGAAACTATTCTTAACGTAATTCTAAACGTACCAACCTCTTTGAGAAAACAGTAGAAATTACACAGCATCTTGTAGTATTATGAAGCCTTTCTCTCAAAGTAACACTTCTTTTGTCATTCCTCATTTAAAATTCTTTAGCATTGTTTCCTATTTGATATCATTCACATCCAAAGCGTGTATCACACTCTGCTAAATATCATTTAAAATCCACAAGCTTCCGCTGTTTGTATTATTTTTGGATAATGATTAAAGGGGACTTTTTGAAATTACCATTCCATTACCTGAATTAGTCTGCTGCAGGCACTACTACTTAATGAGTTTACTTTCAGACTTTCTGTGCAAAGAAAGATAGAACAGCTTTTGAAGTCTGAAGTCACACATTTTCTGATAACCTTTACATTAACTCTAGATGCTAGCAAGTTGAATTATTTGCTAGGGAGGGTTGGTTTAGCTGTCAAAAGTGGCTTGAAGCCTAAGAGGTTTTAATCTCTCTCTCTCTCTCTCTCTATTTATTTTTATCATTCAATGAAGTGTATATTTATGAAGGATTTTAATTGGCAACTGGCTAAACTAATTTCCACAGAGTCGCAACCTTCAGGAATCTGCAAAGCTCATATGTCTAATGACTTTCTAGTTCTGTCAGGTTGACAAAATCCTATTAAAAAACTAATTTATAGTCTTTTCATGTTTATTGATATCTGGGGAAGTTAATTAGAAAGAAACGAATGTATTACCTTATATAGTTGTGTAAACATTCAATCTTTATTTATTTATTTATTATTATTATTATTATTATTATTATTATTATTATTATTATTATTATTTTTGAAGATGAAGTTAATGAGTTAGTTTATAAATGTATAATATTTTCAGGAGAATGAAATCTTTACATAACAGCAAGAAGATTTTCAAACAGAGAAGAGATAATTGGCAAAAAAGAAGAAAAAAAAGGGGGGGGGAAGAAAAAAAGAGGGGATAAAAAAATGAAAAAAAAACCCGTAATTTGCTTTTGTTTGTATGTTTCTGTTGTTGCTGTTGTTGTTGTTGTTATTTATATCCCTTCACTTATTTCTAATTCCCTTTAGCAGGTGCATAAATATTTCTTAACTACACATAATTTGTTTGTGTATAATTTTCAATACACTGCAATGAGAATATATCATTTATGTCTTTGTGTATAAGGCTGTGTCACAAGAATTATTATTTTTCTTTATGTTTGGACTGTTTGGGAGTCACATTAAGCACTTGCTTACATACATATATGCACACACATGTATACACACATATATACATATACGCACAAACACACATGCGTGCATGCATGCATTGCTGGGTAGAGACACAGTGCAAGCACTTACACCCACATAAATAGACACAAACATGCGTAAATATAACTATTTTTCATTTTAATTCGTATTCAAAGTACATCCATTATCAATGTTTTAAAAATATTTTAATAACTTCTTTCATATAAAGCTATTGCTTCAAATTTATAGGGGAGGGTGGGTTCTGTATGGAGATTAGATGGTGTTCATGCACAATTCCCAAATAAATTAATGTCGTGAACGAAGTGAAGTCGTTACATCTGGGAATTAAAACTCAGTCAAGAGACACTCTTGGCACTTCTACATTGTTCATTGCGCGTGCGCATGCACACACATACACACACGCTCACACACACACACACACGCTCTCTCTCACACACACACACACACACGCTCTCTCTCACACACACACACAGAGTTTCTTTCCTTTTGTTCTATTGTAGCTGTTGATGTGAAGCATCAGATCTTTGAACCTTGTTAATATCAACCCCCAACTGGGACTACTTATATTTTAGTGTTCATATTTAAATAAATATATCAATCAAAATCTCATTCCAACATCCCCCTCCTCCCCCTCTCCTTCCTCCTCCTCCTTTTCCTCCTCCTCATCATCATTTAATGTCTGTTTTTCCGTGCTGGCATGGGTTGGATGGTTTGGCAGGAGCCTGCAACCCAGAGGGCTGCATCAGTCTCCAGTCGTCTGTTTTGGTATGGTTTCTATGCCAACCACTTTACAAAGTACACCAAGTGCTTTTTATGTGGCGCCAACATTGCTGCTTTCTATCTGATACCAGCACAGGTGCTCTTTATATGGTACCAACACTAGTGCTTTTTAAATGGCAATAATGTAAGATTCCAGGATTCCACAGTTCTATATTTAAGAGATGAGGAATTATGTACATTATTTACATTTGACGGATGTTTGTTCTCATCTTGTTTGCTGTTAACATGTTTCAGCTGATATGCTCTCCAGCCTTCATCAGGTGTCTTGGGGAAATTTCAAACCTGGGTTCTCATGCCTAAAGTATTTTTTGATGCTATTATTATTATTATTATTATTATTATTATTATTATTATTATTATCATTATTATTACTATCATTCAGGTCACTGCTTGTAATCGATCTCGGAATCTTGTGGTTAATAGCCCATGCTCTTAACCACTAAGCCACATGCACGCTCTTAAACACTACGCCATATGCCACAGGCATATGGCATAGTGGTTAAGAGCATGGGCTACTAACCCCAAGATTCTGAGTTCGATTCCAAGCAGTGACCTGAATGATAGTAGTAGTAGTAGTAATCATCATCATCATCATCATCATCATTTAGCGTCCGTTTTCCATGCTAGCATGGGTTGGACGGTTCAACTGGGGTCTGGGGAGCCCGAAGGCTGCACCAGGCCAGTCAGATCTGGCAGTGTTTCTACAGCTGGATGCCCTTCCTAACGCCAACCACTCCGAGAGTGTAGTGGGTGATTTTATGTGCCACCGACACAGGTGCCAGACGAGGCTGGCGAACGGCCACGCTCGGATGGTGTTTTTATGTGCCACCGACACAGGTGCCAGACGAGGCTGGCAGACGGCCACGCTCTGATGGTGTTTTTATGTGCCACCGACACAGGTGCCAGATGAGGCTGGCGGACGGCCCTGATCGGATGGTGTTTGTTACGTCCCCAAAGCACGGAGGCCAGTCTATGCGGTACTGGCTATGGCCACGTTCGGATGATTTTCTTGTGTGCCACCGGCACTGGTACCACAAAGATACAAATTCCATTGATGTTCATCTATTTTGATTTGTTTTGATTTGATTTTCACTTGCCTCAACAGGTCTTCACAAGTGTCACAAGAAGGAAGGTATGCACAGGTGGACTGACTACGTCCCAGGTAGGGGCCACGGGTTATGGCCTGACTAGTCTTGCCGGGTCTTCGGATGGTGTTTTTATGTGCCACCGACACAGGTGCCAGATGAGGCTGGCGAACGGCCACGATCGGATGGTGTTTGTTACGTGCCCACAGCACGGAGGCCAGTCGATGCGGTACTGGCTACGGCCACGTTCGGATGGTTTTCTTGTGTGTCACCGGCACTGGTACCACAAAGATACAAATTCCATTGATGTTCATCTATTTTGATTTGATTTGATTTGATTTTTGATTTTCACTTGCCTCAACAGGTCTTCACAGGTCTTCACAAGTGTCACAGGAAGGAAGGAAGGTATGCACAGGGGACTGACTACGTCCCAAGTAGGGGCCACGGGTTATGGCCTGACTAGTCTTGCCGGGTCTTCGGTTGGTGTTTTTATGTGCCACCGACACAGGTGCCAGATGAGGCTGGCGAACGGCCACGATCGGATGGTGTTTGTTATGTGCCCACGTCACAGAGGCCAGTCGATGCGGTACTGGCTACGGCCACGTTCGGATGGTTTTCTTGTGTGCCAACGGTACTGGTACCACAAAGATACAAATTCCATTGATGTTCATCTATTTTGATTTGGTTTGATTTGATTTGATTTGATTTTCACTTGCCTCAACAGGTCTTGATTTGATTTGATTTGATTTTCACTTGCCTCAACAGGTCTACACAAGTGTCACACACTTGCCTCAACAGGTCTTCACAAGTGTCATAAGTAGGTGTCACACACTTGCCTCAACAGGTCTTCACAAGTGTCATAAGTAGGAAGGTATGCACAGGTGGACTGACTACGTCGCCGGGTCTTCGGATGGTGTTTTTATGTGCCACCGACACAGGTGCCAGATGAGGCTGGCGAATGGCCACGATCAGATGGTGTTTGTTGTGCCCACAGCACGGAGGCCAGTCGATGCGGTACTGGCTACGGCCACGTTCGGATGGTTTTCTTGTGTGCCACCGGTACTGGAACCACAAAGATACAAATTCCATTGATGTTCATCTATTTTCAATAATAATAATAATAATAATAATAATAATAATAACATTGAAAAATATCTTAGGAATGAGAACCCAAGTTCGAAATTTCCCCCAAAATCTGATGAAGGTTGATGGGTATATCAGCCGAAACGTTGTGTTAACAATAAACAAGATGGGGACAAATATCCATCAAATGTAAATAATGTAAATAATGTCCAGGATTCCAGTTATTCAGAATCAATGTACTATATACAAATATATGAGAGTTAGACATGTTTTACTAAAACCTCCAAATTTTTGATGATGTTAGAAATCAACCGAAGCATATCCATGGTCCACTAATTAGGAATATAATCATAGCAGAGTAAATTAGGATTGAATGATTTGAATTCTAACCTCAATCATAATGTTGGAAGAATTACTTCACAGCATTTGTTCTGGTTCTTTGCATTCCGAGTTCAAATACTATTGAGGTTAATTTTGCCTTTTATACTTTTGTGATTGATAAAATAAAGGACTGGTCGTGTACTCAGATCAATGTAACTCACTAACCCCAAATCCCCATGTAGTCACTGAACCTGTTAGAAGCAGCAGGCATGTCTTCTTAAAACATACACTGCTGTCTTTAAAGAAATAAGGCTTCATTTAACTAGTAGTCTTGAAAATAAGATGTGATGGTCATTTTAGGTCTGCCAGATCAGGGTTAACATAGAAGCAACAACAACAGCAACAACTATAGCAAAAACTACACTAGTGAATCAATGAACAAGCCTTTACATCAGGGGTGGGGAAACCTTTTAGTGTGGCAGGCAAAAATTTCCAAAGAAAAAGGTCCACAGGTGGGTCACAAGTTCTAACTCTTATATCTGTGTAAATCTTGTATACACCTATATATAATTTGATATACATTAATACAGATAAGTTTAACTCATTAAATTAATGTGTAACATCTTCATTAACACCACCATTGAATTTAGGACATTTATATTACTTATGCGGTATTCTATATTTTTCAGCTACAGTGTAGCTGGGTCTCAAGGGGGTGGTACAAACATAACAATATGTCTTTTATAGTGATAACAAAATTTCCATTCAAATGGCAATTACTAGATGATTTCTGTTCGAGTCTAACTGTTTTAAGTCAAAGTGGAAACACGACCTGTATCACAAATAGGCATATGGATATTACTCTTTTACTTGTTTCAGTCATTTGACTGCGGCCATGCTGGAGCACCGCCTTTAGTCGAGCAAATCGACCCCGGGACTTATTCTTTGTAAGCCCAGTACTTATTCTATCGTTCTCTTTTGCCGAACCGCTAAGTGACGGGGACGTAAACACACCAGCATCGGTTGTCAAGCAATGCTAGGGGGACAAACACAGACACACAAACACACACATACATATATATATATATATATATATATACAGATATACGACAGGCTTCTTTCAGTTTCCACCTAC
>NC_043013.1:28589243-28634243 GCF_006345805.1 Octopus sinensis
AACATCAACGAAGCACATGGTTGAGTTTACATATATTACATCCGGGTAAATGGCAAACTTTTACGAATTGCATTTCGGGAGAGGAAAAGTAATGATTATATTCCTAATTAGTGGACCATGGATATGCTTCGGTTGATTTCTAACATCATCAAAAATTTGGAGGTTTTAGTAAAACATGTCTAACTCTCATATATTTGTATATAGTACATTGATTCTGAATAACTGGAATCCTGGACATTATTTACAAGAAATTGTCAGGTAGATAGCGTAAAAACCTCATAAGAGAAAAAATTTCGAAAATAATTATTTCTTATTGAACATATTAATTTATATATAGAGGGCATTATACATAGTAATATTTTTGGTAGAAATGACTGATTGTCCCTCTTAGCGTTTGGCATGTATGTATAATGCCGTCTGGCATGTATGTATAATGCCCTCTCTATATATAAATTAATATGTTCAATAAGAAATAATTATTTTCGAAATTTTTTCTCTTATGAGGTTTTTACGTTATCTACCTGACAATTTCTTGTTAAGTTTTCCTTATTAAGTAGTTGTCCTTAATTGCTAAATTTATATATATATATATATATATATATATATATATATATGTATGTATACATATATGTATATCTATAGTTGGAATTTATAGAAAACAAGACAAAGACAGGTGTATGAACAACAAGCAAGTGTAATAGTTTGATGCTCATGAGAATGAAAAAGCCTGTTGCATGTTGAGCCTACGCTCTTCAACATAAAGGAATAAGAGAAAACATACAGAGAGAATGAAAAAATATATATATATACAAGGGGGAGTCAAAAATCATATGCACTCTTGTTTTTTCAATGTATTTACACAAAAGCAGAGGATAAACAAGTACATAATTTTTCTATATAATCTCCTTCATTTTCGATGTGCTTGGTCCAGTGGTCCACAAACTTGCGTATTCCCTCCAAGAAGAAGGTTTTTGGTTGGTTGTGCACTGCTTCCTTCGCTTCTTCATCTATAGGAAATCGATGACCTCATGAACCATCTTTGAGCAGTCCAAAGATATGATAGTTGGAAAGGACAAGATCTGGACTGTAGGCAGGGTGTTCCTGCACCTCAAAACCCAATTGGTTAATGGTTTGAACAGTCTGGGCAGCCGTGTGTGGGTGTGTATTGTCATACAACAACAAACGTTTCTTCAGCAATTAGCTTCGGTGCTTGGTGTAAATTGCTGCCTTCAGTTTGTTGGCCAGCAAAGCACGGTATCTTGCACTGTTGATCATACACCCCTTTTCCAGACAAATTGCATTACTGCTCTTTGTTCCTCTTTGGTGCACATTCGTAGTGGATCAGCCATGCTTACACAGTAAAGCCAGAAAGAAAAATGGCATGATCAGGCTCAAACTTTGATCATATGACCACAATAGTACCAACTATAAGCATGCATGTGCAGAATGCAGTGTGACAATAATAAAAATTAGTTATAGCGAAATTGCAGCTAATTTTTGACTTCTCCTCGTATATAGGCATAGGTGTGGCTGTGTGGTAAAGAGCTTGCTTACCAACCACATGGTTCCAGGTTCAGTCCCACTGTGTGGAACCTTGGACAAGTGTCTTCTACTATAGCCTCAGGCCAACCAAAGCCTTGTGAGTGGGTTTGGTAGTTGGAAATTGAAAAGAAGCCCATTGTATATATATATATATATATATGTATGTATGTATGTATGTATGTATGTATGTATGTATGTATGTATGTATGTATGTATGTATGTATGTTTGTATGTATGTATGTATGTATGTATGTATGTATGTATGTATATATTTATGTGTGTCTTTGTGTCTGTGTTTGTTCCCCACCGTCATCACCTGACAACCGATGTTGGTGTGCTTATGTCCTCGTACCTTAGCAGTTCAACAAAAGAAATTGATAGAATAAGTACCAGGTTTACAAAGAATAAGTTCTTGGCTCAATTTCTTCAGCTAAAAGGTGGTGCCCAGCATGGCCACAGTCAAATGACTGAAACAAGTTGAAGAATAAAAGAATATCAATATGTCTGTGTTTGTGTTGTGTGTGTGTGTGTGTGTGCATGCATGCGTGTGTTACTGTCTCCTTGGCTTGACACAGTGTGATAGTTGTAAATGAGTGCCACTGTCATGCAAGTGGTGTCCCTCGGTTCCAATCTTCTGTGAAAACATGTCTGGTCATTGAGAAACATTATCTTACTTGGAATCAAATAAGAGCTGGCAGCAGGAAAGGCATCCAGCTGCAGATAATCTGCCTTCAACAAAATGTTATCCAATCTATGCAACCATGAAAAAGATGACATTAATATGATGATGATGGTGGTGGTGGTGGTGGTGGTGACGATGATGATGATGATGATGATGATGATGTTAGTGTTGATTTATTGTTTTGTGCAACGCCTTTTGTCTTCTTCTTTCTGAAGCTTTTGATAATGTATTCATTTTCTCCATAGTTAGTATGCATTTAATTCCTATGATATAATTTGTGTGCTTTGTGTATTTTTAATAGGTTCAATGTATTTGTTGTGATGTCATTTTATTGCTACGCACACACATACACATTTATTGATTTTTAGCTAGAAAAGGTTGACAGTACTCTACTAAATTGTATTGAGTAATTCTTCAGTTTAATGTTAAATTCTTTTTATGTAGAAACAGATAAACTGATTTAAACACAAACATTGATATATTTGTATGCATACATGCACACACACACACACACACACACACACAACCACACACACACACATGCACACGTGCACGCGCGCACACACACACACACACATGTATACACTTTATTTTGTTGAGGCTACCAATTGTTTCCTGTAAGTGGGGTCTCTTAACAATTATCAGACCTACCACATGGAAATATTGGTATCCGTCTCCAAAATGATAGTCTTGATGACCCACAATTAAAAAATATTTGTCCACCAATGTAGTATCCGGCGCTTATTCTTACTGTTCAATATTAGCATGTGTATGTGTGTGTTGGAGTACATATGGTGAGTGATGATGATGATGTTGATGATGGTGATGATATCAGTTCTTACATGGAAAAGGTGGACTGTAACTTTGAAGCTTTCGCTCAATGGTCATCATCAGTCTGGTGATGGCTGTGAAGCTGAACCTTCACAATTACTGTCAGACCGTCCTTAATGAAAATTAATCATTATGAACTCTACTTCAAAGTAATGAGTGACCTTCAATTTAATGTGAATTTTTTTTTTATATAACATTATATAAAAACTGTTATATAAATATATATATATATTTATTTATTTATTTCCTCTTGGTCTACCCATCTCAGGTAGTCATGTTTCCCTTCTGACGCAAGACATCTTTTCTGTCCATTAAATTTGCTCCCACTAGGAGAGGCGTCTTGTCCTGCAAGTTGCTTGGTAGCCTCATTGTTGCTGATACACACACACACCACACACACACACACACACACACACACACACACACACACACACACACACACACACACGTGTGTGTCTGTATTTGTCTGTATATATCTGTGTCTATGGGTTTGTGTTTACTCTTGTCTAGACATCATGTGATGGGTGTAAACAAACATTGGACTTCTATGAAAATCATGTTTGGCCTTGGGAAATATTAGCTTGATTGGAAACAGGTGAAGGCTGGTGATGGGAAGCACAACTGACCATAGAAAATCCACCTCAACAAATTCCATCTGACCCATGCACGCATGGAAAAGTGGAACTAAAACAATAATAATAATGACAATTACACACACACACACACACACACACATGTGCGGGCATGCACACACACACACATGCATTTCTATATATAGTAATGGCTTAACTCAGCTCCATAGTACTTAAAGTTTCATAGGTGGAGGTATGTGCCTATGAAAGTAACGTGAAGGTGAATCAAATTGTTATTAAATACTTACCTCATGCATTGTATTGAGTGCTACTTTTTCTTTCATTTCTTCGCATACATGTATGTATGTGTGTGTCTATGTGTGAGTGTGTGTGTGTATATATATATATATATATATATATACACACACACACACACATATATATGCATACATACACAAATATATACATATATATATGCATACACACACACACATATTCACACATTTTTTTATTCTTTTATTTGTTTCAGTCATTTGATTACAGCCATGCTGGAGCACCACCTTTAGTTGAACAAATCGATCCCAGGAATTATTCTTTGTAATCCTAGTACTTATTCTATCAGTCTTGTTTGCCAAACTGCTAAGTTATGGGGACATAAACACACCAGCATCGGTTGTCAAGCGATGGTGTGGGGACAAGCACAGACACACAAACATATACATATATATATATATATATATATATATATACGATGGGCTTCTTTCAGTTTCCATCTATCAAATCCACTCAGGCTTTAATTCGCCTGAGGCTATAGTAGAAGACACTTGCCCAAGGTGCCACCCAGTGAAACTGAACTTGGAACCATGTGGTTGGTAAGCAAGCTACTTACCACACAGCCACTCCCGTGTCTATATGCTTATTATATCTTATACATATTATGCCCCTCACACACACTTTCAATTTATTTACCTTAAAAAAATTGCTTTCCGTTTGTTTTGATTTCGTTGTGCCCATGGGATTAAATTTCTCTCTAATGTTCCATTACCGGCATGTTTGTCTCTTTTTCTCATAAAAGTGTGGTTTTAGGTGGCGTTGGTGGTGGATTGTGGTGATGGTGGCAGTGGGGATGATAAACGGTGCCACCAATTGGTGCGACAGTGGAAGTGCCACAGGCAATAAATAGCATTGGTCTCGATGGCAAAGGTGCCGGTAGTAGCAGTGTTGGTGGTGGTGGTGGTATTAACACTTTCAACGACAGTGTGTTGATGGTGGTGGTGGTGGTGGTGGTGGTGGTGACGCTGGTGGTGATATTAACACTTTCAACAACAGTGTGTTGATGGTGGTGGTAGTGGTGGTGATGTTGTTATCAGAGACAAGGTTGTGTAGGCTGGGGGATAATGGTGGTGGTGGTGTTGGTGGCAATGGTTGCTTGCAGTGATGTTGGTGGTGATGGCTGTGACAGTGGTGGTGGTGGCATTATTTCAGGAATCAGAGTGGGGGAAAAAAAGTAAAACAATTCTTCAGATTTAAAGAAAAATGAAAAAAAAAAATTAAGAATCCCCCACCAAAATAATGAATACTAAGCTAATCTAATGGTGGTTACTATGGATATCTTTTTGATCTCAAAAGTTATATTGTAGCTAACCATGCCAACAAAGGATATATTATACAATGTAAAAGGGGGAAAAAAAAGAAAGAAAGAAAGAACATACAAGAACACAACAAAGAACTTCCACCCACCCACCCACCAAAATCATGACATTATCCTATAACATCTAATCTTTATTCTTGTAGAAAAGTGATTTCATCTTTTATCATTCTGGGGGGTTTTTTTTTGCATTGTTTCTGAAATTCTTCGAGATGTTTCTTCATGTTCTGGTTTTGTTTTTTGTTTGTTTTGTTTTTTTGTTTTCGGTTTCTTTGTATTTTTTTTTTTTTTTTTGCTTTTTGAAGCTGAATATTCCTATATATCCATAAGAATTCTTTAGAAGTTATTATTTTTCATATTCTTGTGATGACAGTCCAAAAAAAAAAGAAAATAATAATAGTAATAATAATAATAATAACAATAATAATAATAATAATAAAGAGATATATAACTAAAAATAAAATAAAAACAATATAGGTCCTCCACCATATTTAATCCTTCAAGTTACCTTCCTTTATCATTTTTCACTCCTTCTCCCCCTCCTCTTCCTCTCTTTCTTTGTTTCTTAGAATATGGTGTCCAAAATATTAATTTCGCTTGACTTCCATGGAGACAGAGAAGAGATTATTATACAGTTGATTGAATTTACCTCAATATATTACGGCTATTAAATTTATCCGACTCCGAAGGATATACATAGTCTACCGTGACTGTATTCCTCTATTCAGTTGTGTGAGCCCCTATTGTGAACCAACCAGGGCTGCCAATATGTAACCTGGACCTTGCAAACTAATTATAAAAATTAGTGGCCAAATCTCCCTCAAATTACAGCCTTGCATTTTAAATATGGAAAGGACATGTTGGGCAGTGTAGGCCTAGATATTTTTAATGGGTTGGTCATGACTGGAATGCCTTTGGTCAGAACTGAATTGAAGCTAAACATGCCAACAACAATCCTTATGTGTATGTGTGACCTGCTAGAAACATTAACTGAATCTCCTGCATATCACACACCCTCCTATCTTGCACAAGAGAGGATACATTGGATAATGTAGTCCTAGATATACTGTGCTTGACAAGAAGATTGGATAGTCATAAATGGAATCAATGCCTTTGATCACAGGCTCTGTTTGATCTGGGCCAATACAAGAAAAACAAAAGCACTCAGAGAGCACAAAATTCTGCCAAGGCAACACCAACGTTCTCTCAATAATTACCCAGAGATTATTTTTAAAATGAGAATGTCTGAAATAAACTTGACTGCTCTCACAAATGAGAGTGCTAAAAATGAACCTGAGTGCTCTCAAAAATTAAGTAAGAAAAACAGGAAAAATAATCCAGAATCCTTGTCTAGTACTGGATCAATCCCAAAATCTAATCAGGTTGTGCCAGTCATGAGGTCAAACATCCTTGAAAGTTTCATCTGAATTCATCCATTGAGATAGCTTGTCCATGGACAAACAAACAAATGTGACCGAAAACAATACCTCCACCTTAGTAAAGGCGGAGGTAACAAGAAGTCTCCTAGAAGAGGTGAAAGCAAAAAAATGAAAGTGAAAGTAGAAAAATATTGAGACTAACTTTCTACTGTTTCTGTCATTGCAATGTTCCCTAAGATGTTGTTGTTGTCATCACTATCATTGTTGTCATTGTCAACCTCCTTGTCATCAGTATGGCCATAATCATTGTCACATCAACCACCACCACCATCATCATCATCATCGTTATCATTCTCATTGTCATCATCATCGTCATCACAGTCCTTCTTGTCTTCTTTATTCTCCTCCTTGTCATCATCCTCAATGATACTGTTGTTGTTGTTGTTGCTGTAGTCATTCTCATTATGGTCCCTTGTCCTGCTTGTCATCATCATCATCATCATTGTGGTCATCACTGTGGAATTGTCATCATGGTCCCCATTATGGTTGTCATCATCATCATCATTTTGCACAGCATCTCTTTTCCTTGCTGGTATGGGCTGGATTAGACTTGTCGCAGCAGTGTTCTGTGGCCAAATGCCCTTCCTGTCACCAACTTTTCTCTTAAATTAATACTTGAAGTGGTCAGCGGTTGGATGTGTCTTTGCAGAATTGCCTGTGCAGTGACATTTTTGTGTTGCATGTATAAGCAGAATCAGAACATAAATTGGAAAATATGCACACACATACGCACACACACACACTCACACACATACACACACACAAATATGTATGATGGGCTTCTTTACATTTTCCTATCTGTCAATTTCACGCACATGGCATTGGTTAGTCTTAGAAGAAAGTAGAAGACACTGTCTTAGGTGTTGAAGTGATTACAGTGTAACATAAGATGAAGTGCTTCATTCCAGAACACAATGTATCACCTGATCCTGGAACTGAACCCACAATCTCACAATCATGAGAACAACACCCTAACCACTAGCCCATGTGCCCTCACACACAGCACATACACGTGTGTGTGTGTGTGTGTGTTTGTAAATAGATAGAAATAAAGTAACCCAAGGGATGTAACTCAAAGAGGTCAATGACATAAATGTGAATATTTTAATTAAATTAAGTTCAATTCTGTGTACTTGAGTGCCAGATATAATGAATTCTTAATTTGGTTTGAAGTTTCTCTCTAAGTGGAAGACAGAAACCAAAAACTAGCGGCAGTTGTTTGTGGCACTCGCAGAGAAGTTTCTATCTTTCATTCAGAAGGAAAGTTCAAAAATATTAAAAATTTTATTGCAGGCGGTGCTCCAGCATGGCCACAGTCAAATGACTGAAACAAATATAAGAATAAAAGAATAGGATTTGGTGCACTACCTTTTAACAGGAATCTCCAAGTCCATCATGCTCCTGGCTTCCTTGAGATTTGGTGAAGCTCATTCCTTTCCTGGTCTCACCTTCAGGCTGATTTCTTCCAGAAGGAGAAAGAGAGAGAGAGAGAGAGAGAGAGAGAGAGAGAGAGAGAGAGAGAGAGAGAGAGAGAGAGTAAGAGAAGGCAGGGGAGGGGAGAGAAATCTCGATAGAGAAAAGTTGACAGAAAGATTATATGTATATACAAATACACATCTGTGTGAGTGTGTGTATATATATATATATATATATCATATAAATTAAGGGCTAAGAGGGTTATTATAAAGCCAAAATACACTGTTTTATCCACTTATAATAGCTTTGTTACAGGAAAAATATATATATATATATATATATAACACACACACCACACACACACATACAAATTCTCATGTGTGTGTGTGTGTGTGCGTATGTGCATTTATAGATATATATCATTATCATCATTCAACAATCCATCTTCCATGCTATATATATAAATATATATATATATACACACACAATGGGTTGCTGAAAAGTTCCTGGCTTTGGGTAAATGGAAATACAGGAAACTTTTCAACACCCCTTGTATATACATATACATACATGTGTGTGGTGTGTATATATTATATATATATATATATATATATATATATATATAACATATGATACAGAGACACTGATATATGTACATGTACATATAATTCTGTGTGTATGTGTGTGTGTGTATGTGTGTGTGTGTATGTGTGTGTGTGTGTACTTGTGCTCACATGTGTTAAACATGATTTATTTTTCACAATATTATCATCATTCTCTTGTAAATTCATGGATTACATCAGATGACAGTGAGTTATCACAAGCATGATAAATGATTTACATACAATTATATCAAATACTACCATTTCATATATATATATATTTCATATATATATCATATACATATATATACATATATATATATATATATATATATATATATCTATATATAATATATATATATATATATATATATATATATATATATATATAACATACACACACATACGCACACACCACAATATATATGGTAGCATTACTTTTCTGAGACACCCAAATCATGTATCACAATATCATATAAAATTCATGATGTATGAGTTCCATGTGATGACAGCCTTTATCTCATTCATGTTACAGAGGCTCATGGCCTTGTGGGTAAGATGTTTGCTTGTCAGTCTCAGTGTTCCAGGTTCATACAACATCTTGGTCAAATATCTTCGAGCACATCTTTGTGTGTGCGGAATGGGTAGAAAAATGACAGAGGGTGACTTTGCAGAAGTTAGTCGGGTGGACTACAACCTCAGATCTGAGAGTTCTGCTTCCTGAAATAGTTTCATGTTGAGGAATGTGAGTATTATGTGAAATGCGTATGTGCTTATGGAATACTCAACCACTTGTACATTGTTCATCATCATCGTCATCGTCATCGTCATCGTCATCATCATCATCATCATCGTTTAACGTCCGCTTTCCATGCTAGCATGGGTTGGATGATTTGACTGAGGTCTGGCAAACCAGATGGCTGCACTAGGCTCAAGTCTGATCTGGCAGAGATTCTACAGCTGGATGCCCTTCCTAAAATGCCAACCACTCCGAGAGTGTAGTGGGTGCTTTTACGTGCCACCGGCATGAAGGCCAGTCAGGCAGTACTGGCAATGGCCACGCTCAAATGGTGCTTTTTATGTGCCACCTGCACAGGAGCCAGTCCAGTGGCACTGGCAACGACCTCGCTCGAATGTTTTTTCATGTGCCACCAGCACAAGTGCCAGTAAGACGATGCAGGTAACGATCACACTCAAATGGTGCTTTTTACATGCCACTGGCACAGAAGCCAGGTTGTTGCTTTGGCAACGATCATGCTCAGATGGTGTTCTTAGTGCTCCACTAGCATGGATGCCAGTCATTGAATTTGATTTTGATTTCGATTTCACTTGTTATACAATGAAATTGATTGTTTTGTTGATTGGATTATGGAAACTTTGAGTAACCAAAATCAATAAGGGAGTCCATCATTCCAGTTGTATTGCAGGGTCTGACATTAGTTTCTACCATAATATGTTTGACCCTTCCATAGGCATGCTGAACCAAAGCTGACTTACATCAGTAATTGATGTAGAAATGAAAGAACCAAGCAACCGACCAAACAAATATGCAAGCAAGAAATCTACTAACGAAGCAACCAAGCAACTAGCCAAGTATCCAACCAAACAAGCAAATAACCAACCAACTGACCAATCTACTCCCCTCATTCATTGCCTACCTACCTAGCTACGTGCCTACATCCTGTTTAATGCAGTATACAGTCTGCTCCCTTGTCACATATATGGTTGTTTCTAAATATTTGGTTGGCGTCCACCATACCATGTCTCTTCAAGTCTGTGGCAATTGATGATATATTTAATAACTGCTCAGCAAACTAACCAACCAACCACCAACCAACCAGCCAGCTAACCAACCAGCCAGCTAACCAACTAACTAACCAGTCAACCAACCAATCAACCAGCCAACCAAACCAGCCATCCAGCCAGCCTACCAACCAACCACCAAATCAACCAACCAACTAACCAATCAACCAGCCAACCAAACCAGCCATCCAGCCAGCCTACCAACCAACCACCAAATCAACCAACAACCAACCAACCACCAACCAACCAACCAGCCAGCCTACCAACCAATCAGCCAACCAACCAACCAACCAACCAACCAACCAACCAACCAACCAACCAATCAACCAACCAACCAACCACCCAGCCAGCTAACCAACCAACTAACTAACCAGTCAACCAACCAATCAACCAGCCAACCAACCAGCCATCCAGCCATCCTACCAACCAACCACCAAACCAACCAACCAACCAACCAACCAACCAACCAACCAACCAACCAACCAACCAGTCAGCCAAGCAAGCAAGCAAGCAACCAGCCAACCAACCAACCAACCAACCAACCTTTTACCACCATCATCATCACCATGATTATCATGATCAACCCCCACAAGGGAATCTCTACATCGTCACATAATCTACAATAAACAGCAGCCAAATCTCCCTCTAATCATATACTGTTATCTTAAATAAAGAAGCATACATTGGATAATGTAGCTGCTGGTCTACAAAAAAGGCAGGGTGGTCATGACTGGGTTACCATTGATCATAGGTTTGCCTAAGATGTAACAACAACAAGAAGCAAATGAGAATGTCTGTAAATCAATGAGACCAGGTCCACATCAAAGTAAGAGATTCCATATGAGCTAACAAAAGGCCCTCTAATATGACATCTCTGACAGCTGTTTCAATTAATTTATAAAATTAAAATCATTATAAGATGAATCTTCAGAGTTAGTAAAGATATACTGATTAGTAAAGATATAGTAAAGAAATACATGTTGAGATAATGGCTATAGAACTGTTAACTCTTATTTTCTTCTTATTCTTTAAATATATAAATATATGAACCACGGTTTATACGGTTACCTTATTGTTGAACTTTCTGTAGATTGGTAACTAACCAGTATTTTCATTGGATTTATGATCCCTTAATGAGGTTTATTACCTTCACTTGATTAAAATGTGACCACATGTGTACCATTGGCGATTTTTTTCCTCTGTCTTCCCTTCTCTGGATCTTTCCTTCTCCTATGTTTCCGACGAAGAGCTCTGCTTGAAACGTTAAACCCTCCTTCTTTCATTCTTTCCTGAGCGTCCAATAATACTATATTTGTTCTACGTCCTAGCGTTGTTGTGTTTTTTTTGTGCTTTCATGTTCGGATTAACTATATATATATATATATATATATATATATTATATATATTATATATAATATATATATATACTAATATATTCTGTGGCAAAAATTGTCTTGCGTGATCCAGTCCATGGTCAAAAAGATTGGGGATTGCTGCATTTAGGTATTGAGATCTTTGGTGCATTGCATTTGGATAAAAGTTGGAATGGTCATGGTAGGAATGCCTTTGATCATAAATCTACTCAATCCAACCAGGGCCAATCTATGGCTAAACTACAACATGAACAGGATCATTCTCATCGACATCATCCTCTATTGTCTGTGTTGTCATTACAGCAAACTACTTCTGAAAGACTGAGTACATTAGAATTTGACTAAAGTGCTCTATTCCCAAAGCTTAATTGATAAAGTGTTGTTAAAATTCCATGAGTGGCCATTTAATCTTTAGATTCAGTGGCTGATCTTTAAAAGAGCCATTCTTATGCCTGAATGTTATCTTCTTACACTAACCAGATTTTAGAGATAAAAGATAAATTATCTCCTTTCACATAATTAACTTAATCTCTATTCTATTTCTCTGATTTCAGTATCTTGATCTCATTTAATGTTCTTAGTTTTAATTAATTTGCTTCTTCTGAGAGCAGCAGAGTAAGCTTTAACACGTTTCCTCTGGCACCACATTCATTTTAATATATCCTGGTTGAATTCATGATTAATTTTTAGTATGTTCTCTCTCGTTGGTTATGAATTTGTAGATATTACTGTACAGCAGATAGCTTTTATCTTTTTCTTGTTTCAGTTATTAGATTGTGACTATACTGGGGCATTGTCTTGAAGCACGGGCCCTCAGAAATTCCAAATTGGTGTCTAGCATGCAGGAAGACCACTGGGTGTGAGGCAACCCTTAACTTTTTGTTAAAGCATGTCTCCAGGATTTGCTTCAAACCCAGACTACTTCTGCTCTGATAGTCAGTTGTGACTTGGTCAGTGAATCCTCCATGATGGTCAACAATTGATGGCAAGATGAGCTGCTACAGATCCCATTATCTCAAAGTGTACTTACTTGTACTTGTACTTGTGGAAACATTCACCCTGGGTGGGTTGAGTCGGCTTCCTCCACTCATGGAAGAAGTTTTGTGGGAATATGTGGATTTCACAAGCGGTCCCCAACAATCCCGCATGTGGAGACATCCTGTTTGCCGCAGATTGTCCGCAGATGCAGGGACAGAATGACCGAGGTGCCACCAGTTACCGAAGCAGACACTCTGAGGATTTTCACCAGAGCCCTGTCTGCCAGGTTGTGGCCCTAATACCACTCGGTGTCAGACCAATCCGCTTTGGGTGGCCCTACCAGGAACCGAAGTTCCCGACGGCATAGCTCTGACACTAACCCGTTGCATGTGACTAGGGACCACATGTGAACTGGTATTTTTACTAAAATTGCGAACATGAAACTCGTTGGTCAGAGCTGACTCAACCACCTAGGGTATAAGTTGTATTGCCTTGAAGGGTTTAGTCAAACAAATCAACCCCAGGACGTAATTTTAAGTCTGGTACTAATTTCATTGATCTCTTTTGCTGAACTGCTAAGTTTCAAGTCGATAAACAAGCCAACACTGTCAAGCAATGGTGGTGGACAAGCACACATATACACACACACAATGGGTTTCCACACAGTTTCCACTTCTTGAATACATTCACAGGGTATAGGTCAGCTTGAGGTTATAGTAAAAAAAAAAACAACAGTTTCCGAAGTTGCCATGCAGTGAGACTAAACTTGGAACTACATGATTGCAAAGTGATATTCCTAACCACACAGCCACGCCTGCACCTATGTAGTATATAATTCCTCTGTAACATTTATAACTATTACCAATTTCATTCAGCAAATTTGTTAATGGAGACAGTGCTTGAAGCTAAGCAGGCGAGTTGAGAGGATAAAGTTCTTACGTTTTTAGATCTGGTTTTAATCATTTTATCTTTCTGCACCTATATAGCTGTTTTCCATTTCGACATTGCATATGAATGTACCATGTTACTTAAGGTGCTAGTTTATTGATGTGGTGTATCTTCAGTATACAAGAGTGTGGTATGATATCCAATATTTTTATCAATCAATCCATGCTGTGTTAACATTTTTTTCTTTTCTTTTGTTTTTGTTGCCTCCAATAATTGTTTGACTCATTAAAGCTACTTTTTACAGTCTACTCCTCAGGTAATATATTATTTCTTTCTATATGATTGGCCAATCTGTTGTAGAGTATAGATATAAGGACTGCGTATGTTATCGGTAAACAAGTTAGAGGCAGGTGTCATAGCGATGATCTGATCAAAGACTTTGCAATAGAAAAAAAAGCATGAGAAAACTTTTCAAATATAAATAAAATAGAAGGACACCAAAATAAACATTATTTTCCATCTTACTGTTAGTTTTGTTTCATTTTAAAGAATAAAAATTTATTTTATGGTTTATTATTGTTTACATTTTAAATTAAATATATATGGAGGCACCAAAATCTTCTAAGTTCTTAGGACCTCTATGGGTTTTAATCTGTCTCTGGTTACAAGTCTGTAGTTTTAGGATCCTTTGCTGCTTTTGTTTTGGGAGTCAGTATTGTTTTTCCCTTTACTAATTCCAGTCTGCTTACTACTTCATTAAATTATGTTGGTACAAATTCATAAATTAGTTGTTTCAACAAAAAAATAAGACTTTGTCAATCTCAGAAGCTTCCCAGTTACTTCCATTCTTTATTGTATTGGTGAATTCTTTGATCATTTTGTTTGGTCAAGTTTGTAGGATTAAATGATTTTTGCACTTTTGGGATTGTACTGAATGCTTTTGCTCCATATTCCAACCAGGACCATCCTATCTTTTTGTATCACAGACTATATTTTCCACAATGTCCTTCATCATCATTCTTTTAGTGTCCACTTTCCTACGCTTGCATGGGTCAGATGAAATTTATTGAGGCAGATTTTCTATTCATTCCTACTGTACGTCACCTTGGGCAAGTATCTTCTATTATCTCCCTGAGTCAACCAATGCCTTTTGAGTGAATTTGGTCGATGGAAACTGCATGGAAGCCCACCATGTGCGTGTGTGTGCGTGTGAATGTGTGTGTGTGTGTGTGTGTGTGTGTGTTTTCATATGTGTGTATATATTTGCATGTATCTCCACATTTTGTAGTAATAGTATCCCTTAAGGTTCTGGGTTCAAATCCTGCTATGGTGGGTTTTGTGTTTTCCTGTAACCAGGATCAGTGCTGATACCAGTCATATACTTGATGAAATGACAATTCATGCAGTAACTATATTCCACCTTCTTTAACCCTTTTTGTTGCCATATTTTTGTTTAGATGTGTGGAATTTGCTTCAATTAATTTTGTAAAATAATGAAAAATTTTGTAAAATAGCTTAATCATTATTAATCTGGTGTCAGGAGGAGAGCTGACAGAATCGTTAGCATGCCGGGTGAAACGTTTAGTGGTATTTCCTCTGCCGCTATGTTCTGAGTTCAAATTCCACCAAGGTCGACTTTGCCTTTCATCCTTTCGAGGTGGATTAAATAAGTACCAGTTATGCACTGGGGTTGGTGTAATCGACTTACCCCTTCCCTGCAAATTTCAGGCCTTGTGCCTATAATAGAAAGGATTATTAATTTGGTGTTTGGAACATGAAATATGAGAGAAAGTTTAAATTTAGATCACTTTAAAACAAAGTCTGTATCATGGAAACAGAGGCAGATTCAGAAGAGTTGGTATCAAAATGGTTAATCCAAAATTCATAACCAGAGAGCCACTATGTTAGAAATAACAGCCAAATTTCCTCCAAATCATACCATATGTGTTAGAATTAAAAGTCACACTAGATAACATGATCCTCTGTTCCCTGTGCTTATAAGATAGATGGAATGGCCATAGTAGGAATACTTTTAAGTAGGTGCAAACCTATGTTTTCTTGTCCCTTTAGAAGTACTTACTGAAATGTGTTAATTCTTTTGTCACCATATTTCTCTTGGAATATATTTCCCTTGTTTCAATTAATTTTGAAAATAACAAAGAATTCAGTAGAATAACTTTTGTCATTTTAAAGCTGGTATTAATTATCATAAATTAACACACAATTTTGATGGAAGGTTTTCCTTTAGATAATTCTAAAACAAGAAGATTATATCAGAGAACAATGAGCAGTCTCAAATGTGTTGGTTAATGAGGTTCTTATTTGTCACTTTCTCTATCTATTGATCTCAGCATTCTGTGTTGAAGACATTCAGTTGAGAATATTCCTAAAAGAATTGCTTATACTTCCTGCTACAATGGAATTAAGCAGGAAAATAATACATAATTCCCTTGATCTTATTTTGAGAGCACTCTCAACTCCAAAAGTGTACTGCTGCTTCTGATAGGTGTTTGCCTAGCTCCCTAAATGTCGTTGTTTAGAATGGGTGTTCTTAGAAAACCATAGCCATTACTTTCAAGTGAGTATGACTTGGTAGCACATACCATATTTTTGCTTAATTGTTTTCGGTGCCTTTACAGAAAGGAGCAGACATGGACACTGTCTCGGTCCTCCCACACTTGACTCAGTGAAGCATCAAAGATATGATAGCTAGAGGAAGAGAGAGTTACATCAGCACTCAGCTGGTACTCATTTCCAGCTGAGCAGATGGTGGTGGTGGTGTGCAGAGGGGGTCAATGTAAAAGGAAATACCTTCCTCAAGGACACAATGTACTGCCCAGTCCAGGAATCAAACTCACAACCTAATGACTTTGAACATAATATCCCAGCTACCAGATCTGTCTAGAATGGGTGTTCACCCCCCCCCCCCCCGCATTTAGGTTTCTCCGTTAAATGTAAGGCTTATTTATTCACATCTTTTTGAATTAGTCATACTTTATCTTGTAACTTTGAGATTTCGATGATGTGAATATTTTGGCCAGATATGGCTGGTTTAAATGTGGCGAGCTGGCAGAAACGTTAGCATGTTGGTCGAAATGCTTAGCAGTGTTTCATCTGCCATTATGTTCTGAGTTCAAATTCTGCTGAGGTCAACTTTGCCTTTCATCCTTTTGGGCTCGATAAATTAAGTACCAGTTACGCACTGGGGTCAATCTAATCGATTTAATCCATTTGTCTGTCCTTGTTTGTCCCCTTTATGTTTAGCCCCTTGTGGGCAATAAAGAAATAAGATATGGCTGGTTTAAATGCTAGAGGCTTAACTAGATCCCTAAATACATTGTGTCTCTAGAAAGTACCAGTGTGTAAATCCCCTAACCCTAATTTGGGACACTGAATGTGATGGTTTCAGTTTACCTAGAAGCTTTCAGGTTTCCAAAACCTTCCACATTTAATCCACCAAAAAATATACCTTGAAAATAGAGCATTATGGTTATACTGTTAAAACTGTATGTATTTTTTAATCAGTTTTTTTTTTGAGCCCTAGGACTCATCAGGCTGGCTATCCAGTTTCCATGGCATGTAAGCGACTGGGATCACAACATTCCCCCCATAAGGATGTTGTTCTGTTGCCACCAATTTTGAGGCAAAGAGACAAGTCAAATTACAACAAATAAACATTCTGCCAAAATATTCTGGTGAAAAGGACAAACAAAAAGATGTTTAGCGAACACCAGAACTGTGGGGAACACTGGTGAACCCTCTTTTAATCACATGGATGACATGGGTTTAAACAATAACAACAAAAATTGCTGTTATTATTAGAATTTCTTCCAAGTCTTCACATTCTGGGTTCAAATTCTGCTGAGGTTGACTTTACCTTTCATCCTTTCAGGGTCGATAAATTAAGTACCAGTGAAACACTGGGGTCTATTCCCTCCTCCAAAATTGCTGCCCTTGTGGAAAAATATAAAACCATTATTATTATGATTATTATTATTATTATTATTATTATTATTAGTGCTGTTGTTTTTATTTTACCACCACATCTCATTCCACTCATTAACTTACCTGCAACTGCAACTACAGTCACCACTGCCACCACCACCACCACCACCACCACCACCAGCACTCCTGCTACTACTACGACTACTACTTATAGATAGACACTGTGTTCTGTAGGTAATTTAGAGTTAATGTGTTACTTCAGACTTTCCTCTTGAGATTTCCAGAGATGAAGTGAAACCAAGTTCCATCAGTTGACAAATCCTATTTAATCTGTCTTGCTGTAATTGCTGTACTCTGTGATACACCAAGCTCTCTCTCTCTCTTTCTCTCTCTCACACACACACACATTGCACATGCATATATGTATGAAAATATGTGTGTAAATATATGTGTATTACATGTACATATAAACATACACACATACATGTGCACATTCATATATGCATATATGGGTGTGTGTGTGTACACACACACACACTCACACACATCTAAATGTATGGTGTAGGTATATGCGATACTACAGTCAAATGACTGAAATGAGTGAAAATATATATATATATATATATGAGTGTGTATATATATATATATAATTATAAATGTATAAATATAAAATTAGATATATATAATAGGCACAGGAGTGGCTGTGTGGTAAGTAGCTTGTTTACCAACCACATGGTTCTGGGTTCAGTCCCACTGTGTGGCACCTTGGGCAAATATCTTTGACTATAGCCTCGGGCCGACCAAAGCCTTGTGAGTGGATTCGGTAGACGGAAACTGAAAGAAGCCCGTCGTATATATGTATATATATATATATATGTGTGTGTGTGTTTGTGTGTCTGTGTTTGTCCCCCTAGCATTGCTTGACTGCCGATTCTGGTGTGTTTATTTCCCCGTTACTTAGCGGTTCAGCAAAAGAGACCGATAGAATAAGTACTGGGCTTACAAAAGAATAAGTCCCGGGGTCGAGTTGCTCGATTAAAGGTGGTGCTCCAGCATGGCCGCAGTCAAATGACTGAAACAAGTAAAAGAGTATATATATATATATATATAATATATACTTACACATATACATATATATATGCATGTCTTTATGTGTATCTATGCAGGTATAATACATGTCCACGTATGTGTGTACATATGCATATATATAAATACATACTTACATACACACTCACACATTCTTTTATTACTTTTTTTGTATATGTTTCGTTTTTTTTTTGTTTATTTTCTTTTTATATTTTTGAAAATTGAGAACTGAATACAAGCAACAGATTTGTTTTGTCTAAAATGGAAAGCTTGAAGAAGAGTTCTTCCTTCTCTGCCTGGAATTAAAGAATTAAAGACATAATTCTGCCAATTAGATTTACAGGGAACGTCTTTGCCATTTAGCAATAGTAGTAGTAGTGATTGTAGTGGTATTAGTAGCAGCAGCAGCAGCAAAATTAGTGGTAGTAGTAGTACTCAATGATAATAATAATAATAATAATAATAATAATAATAATGATGATGATGATGGTGATGGTGATGGTGGTGGTGGTGGTGGTGATGATGATGATGAAAAACAAAATATGTAAATAAAAAAACTGGATGCCTTCTTATCATGGTTTTACTCTTCCTCCCCTTCCTTCTCCTCTGCCTCCCCCCACCTTACAGATCTCTCTGATTACATATATGTGATTGCGTGGATAGGTGGGTGGGTAGGTGGGTGGTGGAAACTAGAATAACCTACGTGCACATGCAGCAGATTCTTTATTAGATGTTTTCTAGGTTGATTATGTGTTTGTCTGTAAGACATAAAAAGAAAAAAGAAAAAAGGAAAAAAAAGGAAAAATATTAAAACATATATGGCGTGTGTGTATGTGTGTGTATGAATGTGTCTTTAAGTAGGGAAGGAGAAGCAAAATAGATCATATTAATATACAAGTATATATGTGTATGCCTGTATGTATGTGTGTATGTGTATATATATATATATATATATATGTATATGTATGTATGTATGTATGTATGTATGTATGTGTATATATATATTTATATATATATGTATGTATATATGTCTATATGTATATGTGCTTGTGTGTGTATATATATAATATATATATATATATATATATAATATATATATACAAGGTGTGATGAGTAAATTGTCGCCATTTTATATTTATATTTATATTTCATGCATGCACTTTGTTTGTTTTTGATTTTATTGACTACACAGTATAGTAGGGTCAGTTGGGCACCGTTTGCAAGAAAAACAGCACCATGACGCAATTCACTCTGCTAGAAATTTGGAAACAACATGCTGTACTGCTTGGTATTCATGCCGAAAACTTCAATACGAACATTTTAAAGTGATTGGGTGTGAATCTGAGGACAGTGCAGAAGATTCGGAAAGAGTTAGGTGAGTTTAATGGTGATTACGAAGGTACAGCAGCTTGGAAAACTCTCTCTAATCATTCTGATAAAAAAAAGAACTCCTGAAATGCAAGCCATGATTGACAACAATCCCTCCAAGTCAATCAGGTCCATCGCTAGGGACATGGGAGTGTCTGAGTTTCTTATCAGGCAGGTAGTGCATGAAGACATTCAGTATACCTGATACAAGATGATAAAGGGCCAATTTTTATCCCAAGCCACCAAGGACAAGAGGAAAGACTGTGCTGCAAAGCTTTTGAACAAACTCAAGCATCTCCTTGTATTTTCTTCTACCCAAAGCCAGAAACTTTTCAGCACCCTTTCGTGTGTGTGTTTGTGTATATAATATATATATATATATATATATATATTTATTATTTTATAGAAGAAGCTTCTACAGGACTAGAACTGTTTCATTCAAATGAAATCATCAGAGCTTCCTGATGATTTCATTTGAATGAAACAGTTCTAGTCCTGTAGAAGCTCCTTCTATAAAATAAATTAATTTACTCTGCTATGTATTGAGTACCTTATTTACTGTGTTTAACCCCGACTCAACCTGGGACCTACATATATATATATATATATATATATATATACATATATATATACCACCATACTGGTGCCATGTAAAAGGCACCTGTGCTGGTATCACAGGAAAAGCAACCAGTACACTCTGTAATGTGGTTGGCATTAGGAAGGGCATTTAGCTATAGAAACCAAGCCAAAACAGATGACTAGAATCACCAACCCCAGCCGAACTGTTTAACCCATGCCAGCATGGAAAATAGACATTAAATGATAATGGTGCTGATGATGATGATGATGTATATCTAGATAGATAGATAAATGAATAGATAGATAGATAAATGGATAGATATTATACTTTCCCTTATCTCACATTCTTTTCTAGCTCTCTCTCTCTCTCTCTCTCTCTTTTTCTTCTAGACTTTCTCTCTCCCATATGCCTAAGACATGCTTCTTCTCCTTTCACCTACACCTTCCTCTCCTCACCTCTCTCGCCCTTTCATCCCCTCCCTGTCTCCCCAACACTCTCTCCCCATGATTCTTTCTCCCCCTCCCTGCCCCCTCATCGCCACCCCTCACTTCCTATCCCCGCCCACTCCCTCGTACCCATATCATTTCCATTATCTCTCTGATGCACCATCCTACTCCAATCAATAATATTTACTAAGTTTCATTCGACATTGTTGCAATTGATAAATTTATAACAAATAAAACATTATTACCCCCACTCCTTATCTTCAATATTACATGAACACACCTCCACCAGATATATATATATATGTATGTATGTATGTATATATGTGTGTGAGCTTGAGTATGTAACTGTGTAAACATATATATATACATGCTTATATACATATATACATGCATATGTATGCATATCTGTATACTTATGTCCATATACATACGTGCATATGTAAATATATTTGTCTACATGCATGTATCTGTGTGTATCTATCTATCTATCTATCTATATATATATATATGTGTGTGTATATATATATTTATTTATATCTGTCTATATACTTTTGTATATATGGTGTGGCTGTGTGATAAGGAGCCTTGCTTCCTAACCACATGGTTCTGGGTTCAGTCTGACTGCCTGTCACTGTGGGCAAGTGTCTTCTACTATAGCCTTGGGCTGACCAAGAAGGAAACTGAAAGAAGCCCGTAGTATATATATATATATATATATATATATATATATATACACATATATATATTTTATAATTATATACATAATTATAACAAGAGCTTGGCTAGTGCCTCACCACGCACTGAAAAATAGATGCCAAAATACACTATAACCACCATAAATTCTCTGAGAAAAATACACTACATAATAGGCTAGCAAAAGAAAGAAAATGAATTAAAACTTTGGTTAACCATGTACATGATCATGTTTCGGGCTTAAAGTAATAAAAACATTGCCTATTGCCTTCATCAGCATCGGTATTCCGGGCATAAATATACAAGCGACCATGGACATGTAAGCGAGCTGTGTCATCTAGACTCGCAGAGATATGCTGCGAAGTAGAATTCCTATCCCTCTCTTAAGCGTCTATTTTTCAGTGTGTGATGAAGCACTAGCCAAGCCCTCGTTATAATTATGTACTTAATTATAAAATATTTATAAAATTTACCTATGAGGTATTATTTCTGTGCTGACCACCTGGTAAAAATCATTAATGGTTTTTACCCTTTATTATTACACACACACACACACACACACACACACACACATATATAGGGTAAAGACCCCCTTCGGTCATGAATGACCATGGGATTGCACCTAGAAAGTTACCCTCCTAGACACAAGTCCGGGCAAGGTTGTTTATGGAAGACCAGCAGTCGCCCATGCATACCAGCCTCCCCTCTCCACGCCACCAGTGTTATCCAAGGGAAAGACAAAGGGGCCGATGCAACTTGGCACCACTGACATCACAACTCATTTCTACAGCTGAGTGAACTGGAGCAACGTGAAATAAAGTGCCTTGCTCAAGAACACAACATGCAGCCCGGTCCAGGATTCGAACTCACAACCTCATGATTGTAAGCTCGACGCTCTAACCACTGAGCCATGCGCCTCTCACTCACACACACATATATATATATATATATATATATACACATATGTATGTGTATATCTATGTGTGTGTGTTGTTTTATCTGTTTTACCCTTCCCCATCACCACTTGATAACTGGTGTTGGTATGTTTACGTCTCCATAACTTAACAGTCTGGCAGAAGACACCAATAGAATTAAGCACTTGGCTTAAAAAAAAGTCTTGGAGTTGATTTGTTTGATTAATTTCCTTCAAGGCAGTGTTCCAGCATGGTCACAGTCAAATGATTGAAACAAATGATAAAAGAATATCATCATCGTCATCATCATCACCATCATCATCATCGTCGTCGTCATCATCATCATTTAATATCCATTGTCCATACTGGCATCAGTTGGATGGTTTGACCAGAGCTGGCAAGGTGGGAAACTGCACCAAACTCCAGTCTGATTTGGCATGGTCTCTAAGGCTGGATGCCCTTCCTAATGCCAACCACTTTACACAGTGTGCTGGGTGCTTTTACATGGTGCTGCATGGACATTTTTACATGGCACCACATGGGCACTTCTCCATGGCACTGCATAGGTGCTTTTATGTGACATTGTGGTAAGTAGATTGATTACCAAGCACATAGTTCTGGGTTCTGTCCCACTGCATGGTAGATTGGGCAAGTGTGTATTCTACTATAGCCTCGGACCAACAAAAGCCATGTGAGTGGATTTGGTGGACAGCATCTGAAAGAAACCCATTATATATATATATATGTATGTATACATATATATGTGTGTATGTATGTATCAAAATAAATATCAAATGGAAATTGTAGTTGTGATACCTGTGCTGGTGGCACATAAAAAGCACCAACCGATCGTGGCCGCTGCCAGCCTCCCCTGGGACCTGTGCCGGTGGCTCATAAAACACACCCACTACACTCACGGAGTGGTTGGCATTAGGAAGGGCATCCAGCTTATGCCCTTCCTAACTACCAGATCAGACTGGAGCCTGGTGCAGCCTCCTGGCTTCCCAGACCCCAGTCGAACTGTCTAACCCATGCTAGCAAGGAAAACGGACGTTAAATGATGATGATATGTATGTATGTATATATATGTGTATATGTTTGTGCATCTGTGTTTATCCACTCACCATCACTTGACAACCAATGTTGGTGTGCTTACATCCCCATAACTTAGCGGTTACTCTGAGTTGCGCAAATACTGTTGATGAAAAAATGAAATGTCATATACTCTGTGATTTTCAAGAAAATCTGAGTATGAGCAATGAGAATGATTATTTAACTGCAATAAGTATGTTAACACACACACACACGTGCACATACACACACAATCACACACACGCGTGCATACACACATGCATGCATACACACACGCATGCATACACACATGCATGCATACACACATGCATGCATGCACACATGCATACACACACAATCACACACACACATGCACACACAGAATCACACTTACACACATACATATATACATGTGTATTTATAAGCATTCATATATATGTGTAGGTGTATATATGTACGTATATTTTTTTATATCCATATATATATATATATATATATAATATATATATCCACACATGCACGCATACACACATAAATATATATGTGTGTTTGTGTGTGTGTATGTGTGGGGATATATATATGTGTTTTTACACACACACACACATACATAAGGATATATATATATATATTATATATGATTGCCATCATGTGGATCCCATTGGAATTTTAAGATTGTGTTTCTCTTCCAATAAATCAATGCTGCTGCATTTATCACTGCCACTGATAAATAAGTACACAGTACTTATTGATATTTCAAATGATGTGCAGGCTTCCCTCATGGAAAAACAACAACAACAGCAAAATACAGGAAGCTCAACATTTTCTTATATTGGTTCGGTATATCTATATGTATGCGTGTATTTTTACATGCGTGTTTGAATTTCTTTGGATTTTTGTAATTTTCCTATTATATTTTTCTTGTTTTTTTTTATTGTATTTTAGTCAATTATGAGTTGTTGTTTTTTTCTGTTTTTGTTTGTGCGGTTTTTTTTCCTGTGTTGATTTTTTATTGTGGTTTGTTTCTCTCATCTCTACATGAACTCATGTTTGCATTAATCTTTCTGATTGTCACTTTATGTTGTGCATGTCTATATAGGTGTGTGTATACATACAGACACATACGCACGCATATATGTGTGTACACATGCATGTATATATTTGTATGTATAGGTGTGGTATATATTTATATATATATGTATATATATGTGTGTATGTATATATATATATATATATATATATATATATATATACATATATATATATATACATATATATATACATATATATATACATATATGTATATATATATATATATAGATATATATATATATATATATATATATAATATATATATACATACATCAGCATCATCATTTAACATGGAAAGCGGACGTTAAACGATGATGATGATGACGATGTATATATATATGTGAATGTGTGTGTGGGTGTGTGTATGTATAATATATATATATATATATATATATATATATTATATATATACATACTGCATATGAATATTATAAACATAAATATATGTATTATATACACGTATCTTATGTACATCCAGTTATATATACACATGCAGCCATATATATATATATACATAAATATATGTGCCAATATATGCACATTCATATATATTTATAGATGATACACATGCACACACATATGAGCATATATATATATATATACATAAACATATATATACATGCATTTATATATATATTTATATTCATGCATACATCCATGCCTGCATATACATTAATTGGGTGCTTTTTGTTTTTCCCCGTTTACGTAAATTCCTGATTACTTGAAGAATATATATGCAATTATTTACATGCTGTAAGATTAAAAGTAGCGAAAATATAAAAGAAAATTAAAGAAAATACAAAAACAAAATAATAATTTAAAAGAAAATTTGTTACTATTTCTGTTTAAAAAAAATTCATATACAAATTAATGTAAAATAAATAAAAAATATTTTAAAAAGACGTCCGATATTCCAATATTGTTGTTATTTCAATGTTTGATTAATTAAAATAATTTTTTTTCTTTTCTCTTTTTGCTTTTGGTTTTCATTTGTTTGTTGGAAGGAAACTGCAGAAAATCCTTAGAGAGATTCTTTTTCTTGAACTGTTTGTGTTGCTCTAGTTTCTGAAATTTGTTAATTTTAGATTTATTTAAAAATTTATGGCAACTTAACCAACGAAGGAAACAAAGAATATTTAGTTTTGCTGCAAAATCATTGGAAATGGTTTGCTAGCATTTCTGTGGTAGTAAGTAGCATTAATTACAGAGGGAAGGGGGATCATATGAGAGTGGTAGCAGTAGTAGTATTAGTAGTAGTAGGTGTTGTTGTTGTTATTGTTATTTATCTTCAGGTCATTCATGATAAGATCAGAGGTGTTTCAGGTATAATGCTGTCAATGAGTCCTTCCTTTTTTACAAAATGGTAGAGTGTGAGTTGAGGAAGATCTCTGCTGCTATTTCTTGCAGGGCAAGTGGCCACATATTGCTTCTTCATTTGTTGGCATTGATGGGTGCAGTTGTTTAGCCCAAGGTCATTCATGGTCATGCAGATCTTTGAACATGGAGGCGTGTAGCTTAGTGGTTAGGGTGTTGAGTTCATGATTGTAAGATTGTGGTTTCAATTCCAGGACTGGGTAATAGGGTGGAGTGAAAATAAAAGATTATGGAAATTGAAAATGCCTGAGGGTTAAAATTTTGCTATATTTGACTACTAGAAAAATGCTAAATTTTTGCTGAGATCACTCAAGGGCATTTACTCCCTCAAGCCCCCTAAACTCCAAAATTGGGGGATTTTTGTAAATTTTTTTACAATAGTGGAGTTTTGGGGATTCGAGGGAGTAACTGCTCTTGACTGATCTAAGCAAAAATTTAGCATTTTTCTAGTAATTAAATATAGCAACATTTTAACCCTCAGGCATTTTCAATTTCTACAATCTTTTATTTTCACTCCACCCTCCTGGACAATGCATTGTGTTCTTAAGCAAGACACTTCATTTCACTTTGCTCCAGTCCACTCAGCTGGCAAAAATGTGTAATCCTGCAACAGACTGGGTCCCATCCAGGTGGTGAATTTTTTTTTCCCACGAGAGTTCTGGACCCCAGTTATGAACTCATTTGCATACAACAGCCAATCAGAGCTCAACTATCAAACTAATTTATGAGCGCATAACAAGTGATGGGCGATAAGGTAATGTCATTTGGGTAAGGAATGACCATATTTCTTTTCTCTTTTAATAATGCTTGTTGTTTTTGTTCTTGTTCCAACAATGGCTGCCCCTGCGTAGTTATTTGTGTTGTTGCTAATATTTTGTAAAACAGTAAGGGGAGAGGGGTGGTAGCCCATCACCCTCTACCCACATTTTTCCCATCCACATCTTTACCATTTGGGACCCTAATAAAATCCGATAATAGGTATAGATGCAAATCTGTCTAGTTATTTGTCTCCTTCTAAAATCGCAACAATTTGAGGGAGACTTTTGATGCTATTTTTTGTAGGTCAAGTGACCATGTATAGCTTCGTCAGGGGTTGGCATTGATGGTGTTTTTGATTAGCTCCAAGACATTCATGATCAAGCAGACCTTTGATCAGAGTTGCTTCACATCTGACCTCTTTGACTTTTCATTCAGGCAGAACATTAAGCACCACATTATTGAAGGTGTCCTTCATATTTTAAGATGCACGATGTAATTTGTAGAAGATTTGTCTGCTATTTCTTGCAGGTCTTCATAGAGGACTTCCCAATCAGAAGTGGCTGTCTTGCAACATGTGTGATGAGTGCATGGTGCCAAGTGGGCCACATTTGGTAACCACATACAGGCTCTCTTATTTGATCTTTGCTATTGTTATTTAGTTCTAGATATATCTATCAATGTGTGTGCACATGGATGTGCATGCATGCTCGTGTATATATATATATATATATATATATATATATATATTAGCTTGCTAACCAACCACATGGTTCCGGGTTCAGTCCCCTGCGTAGCATCTTGGGCAAGTGTCTTCTGCTATAGCCCCGGGCCGACCAATGCCTTGTGAGTGGATTTGATAGACGGAAACTGAAAGAAGCCTGTCGTATATATGTATATATATGTATATGTAAGTGTGTGTTTGTGTGTCTGTGTTTGTCCCCCTAGCATTGCTTGACAACCGATGCTGGTGTGTTTACGTCCCCATCACTTAGCAGTTCGGCAAAAGAGACCAATAGAATAAGTACTGGGCTTACAAAGAATAAGTCCCGGGGTCGATTTGCTCGACTAAAGGCAGTGCTCCAGCATGGCCGCAGTCAAATGACTGAAACAAGTAAAAGAGTAAAAGAGTGTGTGTGTTTGTGTGTATGTCTCTCTCTATATATTTTTACATACATGCATATACAGATATATATTTACATATTCATATTCAAACCTAATTAGGGATTTAAATATGCACTTACATAATACACACACACACACACACACACACGTTGTGTTTCTGAAAGAAACTGTGTTTATTCATTGCATTTTTTTCATTTTTTTAAATAGATGAAATTGCATGTAAAATATCAGGAATGAAGTGAATATATTGAATAAAATGTATTCAATATATTCATCTTGGCTTATCTAAACAAAGCCATCTTAGTCACACACAGATACTTATATGTATGTATGTATGTATGTATGTATGTATGTATGTATGTATGTATGTATGTATGTATGTATGTGTGTGTGTATGTATGTGTGTGTGTGTGTGTGTGTGTATGTATGTATGTGTGTGTGTGTGTGTGTGTGTGTATGTATGTGTGTGTGTGTGTGTGTGTCTGTGTGTGTTGTTGTCTGTCTCTACTTGTGCTCACTGCAAAAGCTATTGTGGTCTTGATGAATATACAAATGTTAGGTGATCTCTTTTATTTCAGGAGACCTGTCAATGAGTATGTTGTTGTATCGGTGGGTGATGTTGGTGGCAGTGTGGATGGTAATAGTTATTAGGGTGGTGGCAGAAGTGGTGATGTTGGTGGCAGTGTGGTGGTAATAGTTATTAGGGTGGTGGCAGAAGTGGTGACATTGGTGGTGGGTGGTGGTTGCATTTGTTGTGGAAGCACTAGTACTGATGGTGGTGGTGGTGGTAGTGACGATGGTAGTGGTGGAGATTATTGTGGCTGTATTGTGAAGGTGAAGGCAATGGTGGTGGTGATGATGGCGATTGGTGGTGGTGGTGGTAGTGGTGGTAATGATGGTCATTTCTGTGCTGCTGCTGATGATGATTGTGATGGTGGTGATGATGGTGGCATTTGATATTGGTGATAATGGTGGAAGATGGTGATGGTGGTGGTAGTGGTGGTGATGGTGGTCATCTCTGTACTGATGATGATGATGGTGGTGATGGTGGTGGTGGTGGTGGTGTTGGTAATAATGGTGGAAAATGGTGATGATGGTGCCGAAGAATGGCGATAAATAATAGCAGAAATCCTCCAAGTTAGATGCCATGACTCCATGTCTGTTTAATGAAGCTAGTTTGGGAAATAGAAGCATTATAAACAGAAGATTTAATCCAAATGAAGAAGTCAGGGCACGATTGATATCCATCTTGAATTTCTGCTGATTGAAGCCAGATGAGCCATTGCAAGAGGTCACTGCTACGAGGCTATAAGGTCACATGACCTGTTAGAAATAGCAACCAAATATTCCTTGAATCACACCCTAATTTTGTGCTTTTCTCTTTTATTTGTTTGGGGTCCCACTTCTGATTTTTTAACGTCTTGTAGTCATCCTATCAGCTTCTTTTGCTGATTTGCTCAGTGACGGGATGTGAACAAACCAACACTGGTTGTCAAGCAGTCGGTTGGGTGGACACACATGCACACACACAGAAACTTAAGAATGCTTGTTGTTCTTCTTGTTACAACCATGGCTGTCTCTGCGTAGTTATTTGTGTTGTTGTTTACTTTGCAAAACAGCATGGGAAGAGGATTGCTAGCCCATCACCCTCTACCCACATTTTTCCCATTCACATCTTTACCATATAGGACCCTAATAAAATTCGATAATAGGTATAGATGCAAATCTATCTAATTACTTGTCTCCTTCTAAAATGTGGCATAAGTTGGCGATCGGTCAACTTACAAATCTGTTCTTTGTCTTGAGTTTACTTGACAGACTGTGTTTGTTAACAAGGTGAAGGTGAGCTCTGATTGGCTGTATGCAAATGAGTTCATTAATGGGGTCCGGAACTCTCGTGGGAAAAACATTTCGTAGCCAGGCCAGGCCATGCTAGGCTGGACTAAGCTCGAATTGGTTAAATGAGGTTGGGTAAGGCCTAAGTTAGGCTATGCCTGGCTATATTAGGCTAGGTTAAGCTAGGCTAGGTTAAGTGAGGCTGGGCTTGGCTTAGTTGGGCTAAGCCAGGCCAGGCTGTACTTGGCTAGGCTAAGCTAGGCTAGGTTATGTTAGGTTAGGTTAGGCTAGGTTTGGTTAGGCCTGGGGTTTGAGAAATATTTAAACATCACAAGATTCTGAACTTCAGAGAGTTTGTGATAATGCAATCAATGGAAGTTGGTCTTTGTGTTTACAGCATTTGATGTATGTTTGTCAGGAAGTTCTGTTAAAATGGTATTCAACAGTTCTGTACCGAAATAGAAAACCATGAAAATGTTAGGGCTGTAAATTGATTAAACATTTCAAATATTGATTGAAGTCATCTGGTGGTAAGAAACTGTGTAGATTAGAATGTGTCTGAGAAAATGCTAGAAATAATCCACAAAATTGATTTTGCAACTATAGCATCAACTGCAGCTGCAGCAGTAGCAGCAGCAGCAGCATCTGCAACAATGATATTAGCAACTATTACAACAATGCAATGTCAACTGCAGCAGTAACGATGACAACAATGATGATGATAATGATGATGATTACGATGTTGGCAGTGGTGGTGATGGTGGTGGTTGTGATGATGATAATGATGATGATTATGATGATGGTGGTGATGGTGGTGGTGGTGATGGTGGTAATCTGGTGGTTGTGATAATGATGATAATGATGATGATCATGATGATCATGATGGCTCAGAAGGTGATGATGATGAGGATATTGATGTAGATTATGATGTTGAAGATGACTATGATGATGATGATGGTGGTGTTGATGATGATTATGATGATGGTTTTGATTTTGATGATGATGACGATGATGAAGGCAACAATAGTGGAAATGATGATAATGCAGTTATGATAATAGTGACGATAATGGTGATGCATTTCGCCTTCCTTATTTTCTTCCTTTCTCATTTGTCCTTTTCATTCAATGATGATGATGATGATGATCTTGACAACAGGGAAAGTTGTACTGGGGGTAGTTGTGATGACAACAATGCGATTAGTGACAATCACAACAACGACGATGACGATGACGCTTGCTATTGTGCAGTGATGGGGGTGGGGTGGGGACGAACTGCTGATGTGTAATGATAATGATGATGATGATGATGATAATGACAATGATGATGACGATGATGACAATGATGATGATGATACTAATGATGATGACGATGATGACAATGATGATGATGATGATGGTAATGATGATGACGATGATGACAATGATGATGATGAGGGTAATGATGATGACTATGATGACAATAATGATGATGATGATGGTAATGATGATGATGATGACAATGAGGATGACAATGATGAGAATGATAAGGACGATGATGATGACAACGACGACGACGATAATGATGGTTATAACGATGAAGTGATGTTGCATCCTACATTTACTTTTTTCAACTCCCCCCCCTTTCCCCCCTCTCGTTTGTGTCCCTCTCTCTTCTCTTTCTCCCTTTGAAACAATTGAATTTTTGGTTTCCCATTGGTATGTAAGTTGATAGGGAGTTCGAAGTTGATGGTGAGTGATTATTTATGGGATTCTAATCTATCAAAGGCTTTTTGAATGCATTGGGATACCACTGAAACAACCATTGCCAACGTCTCTACCACCACCACCACCACCACCACCACCACGACTACTACTACTGTCATCTCATCCCCCACCCAACCCAAACAAGCCCAAACCACTCCATGTTTGACCTGTGGCCCAACTGCATCAAGTGTAATCTATACGTTCCACTTTAATTACAAATGTTGTCCCCTTTGCCTACCATGGAGGTTACAATTGTCCAACATGTTAGGGGCTGCTATTTTAATTGGCAATTAATTACTTAATTGCAAGATTAATTGATAATGTTCACAACTGAAACATACACCCCTACCATGCGAGTACACACACACACACACACCACACACACACAGACACTCGCACTGACAGACACGCACACACATAGACAGACTGACATATACAGACAGACAGAAACATCCAGAGAGACAGGCAGACACACCCAGACAGACAGACACAGATAGACATACAGACAGACGCACATACAGACAGACACACATACACACAGACAGGCAGGCAGACAGACAGATAGACAAACAAACAAACACACACACACACAAATACGCACCTACACTGATGCAGATTATTTAGTGATTATGTAGGCACAGGTGTGGTTGTGTGGTTAAGAGGTTTGCTTCCCAACGACATGTTTCTGGGTTCAGTCCCTCTGTGTGGAATTTTGGCTAAGTGTCTTTTACTATAGTCCCAGGCCAACCAAGCCTTCATGAATGGATTTGGAGGATAGAAACTGAAAGAAGCTCATTGTATGCGCACACACACAACTCATATTTATATATAGGGAGAGTTTATGAAAAAAACAAAAGATGAAGATAGGTGGTGTACAAAACAAACAGATGTATTAGTATAATGCTCAGGAAAGAAAATGTCTTTTACGTTTCGAGCCTACGCTCTTCTACAGAAAGGGACACAGAAAAAAAACAAGGAGAGAAACAAGGAGAGAAAAAAACGTGTATAGTGGCTAATGATCTATCATGGCAACTGACTGCTGGACAGAAGGGTCACACAAGAGAGCAAAGAAGTAGGGGAGATAACAAAGTAAAGATGACCCCCCCCCAACACACAATGGTGTGTGTATAAGAGAGAATGTATGTGCATGTGAAAGAGGGCTGGTGGTCTGGATGTGTGCATGTATGTGTAGGTGTGAAAATGTGGGGATGGGATTATATATATATATATAATGATGGTAGAAAAAGCAGAGAAGGAGGAAGTCAAATGGGCATCCTTTGGAGGAAATCCAGGACTTTGTGTAGTAGTAGTAGTATTGCACCATTGTGGGTCTTGCCTGAGGAGATTGATAATTTTGGGTGACTGAAGTTTTTCCTGGCTCTGAAGAGGGAAGCTAATTTTTGACATGGAGTTTTGTTATTCTGAGAAAATGCATTTACCATGAAAGATCATCAGAAATGGTGGAGCCAAGCATTTATTGCAGCTCTGAAGGTTCTGTATCTGTGCTTTTTATGTTTAGAGGCACGTGGGTGCAATGATTGAATCTGCGTGCATACACATGTGTAATGCTTATTACCCAATTAAAGCAGGTTCAATGACCTTCTCCAAGACATACTGATGCACACACACACACACACACACATAAACACAGGAATATACATACATATATGTGTGTTTGCATACATATGCATTCATGCACCCACACATACATACATGCATACATATATACATACATAAGTGTGGGTATGTGTGTGTATATATTATATTATCGGCATAATTTTCCATCTGTTTGTCGTTGCTGGTGTGAGTTGGACAAGTCTTACAATGCCTCTCCACTCATCCGCAATCCAACGTCACCTGGCACAAACAGCAGCAGAGACAAACATCCATCTTTGCTAATGTCTGTCTCTGTGTGATTTTTTTCCCTCTTAATACAAGCACATTCTTGCATGTATAATCACACACACACACACACGCACACAAACACGCACACATATAAATTTAGATTCACACACACACATAGAACTCACTTGACACATTTATTATTTGACTGCAGGTTGAATAGCCTTCTCCAAGATACATTGACAGTAGAAGTAGAAATAGTAGTAGTAGTAGTAGTAGTAGTAGTAGTAGTAGTAGTAGTAATGGTGGTGGTGGTGGTAGTAGTAGTACACTCTCTCATAAAATACGTTGTTAAACTGAACATCTCTGAATAGATTATATAACAACACTTCTTGAGATAACTTCCTCAGGCATCCAGTTTTACCTTCCTACAAAACTATGATGCTGTCAAGGAGGTTTCTTCGTGATAGAAATAGCAGCTAAATCTTCTTTCATTCACACCGTGCCTTCAAGTACAAATTGGATTATGAGTGACTGTGTGGTAAGAAGCATGTTTCCCAACCACATGGTTCTGGGTTCAGTCTCACTGTGTGGCATCTTGCGCGAGTGTCTTCTAATATAGCTTTGGGCTGACCAAAGCCTTGTGAGTGGATTTGGTAGATGGAAACTGAAAGAAGCCAGCCGTATATTTTATATATATATATATATATATATATATATATATATATGTATGTATGTATATGTTTGTGCGTTTGTGTTTGTCTCCCCACCATCGCTTGACAACCGATGTTGGTGTGTTTACGTCCCCGTATCTTAGCAGTTTGGCAAAAAAGACCGATAGAATAAATACTAGGCTTACAAAGAATAAGTCTTGGGGTCAATTTGTTCCACTAAAAGCGGTGCTCCAGCATGGCTGCAGTCAAATGACTGAAACAAATAAAAGAAAAAAGAATAAATATATATATATTTTTTTTGGTTTCAGTTATTAGGTTGTGGACATACTGGAACACTGTTTTTATTTATCACATCACCCTCAGTAGACACATTTTATTTTTCCTGTTTGTTGAACTGCTAAGTTATGAGATAAAAATGGACATACATAAACAACACCAACTGCGATATATGATGCAAGCATAAACAGCGACATCAACTTATTTATGTGCACATAAAGCACAGAGGAGGTAATAAAAAATTAGGATGATGGACAGTATGCAGTTCTTGAGATGACCTGTTCAAATTAGCGAAACCGAGTCCTGAAAGTGCTCTGTGTGTGTGTGTGTGTGTGCATCATCATCATCATCATCATCATCATTTAATTCTGTTGTCTATGTCCTTCTTAGCACCAATCATCATCATCATCATAATCACCATCCTCATTGTTTAGTGTCCTCTTTCCATGCTGGCATGGGTTGGACGGTTTGACATGGAGCTGGCCAGCTGAGGAGCTGTCCAGACCCCAACTGTATGTTGTGGCATGGTTTCTACAGCTGGATGCCTTTCCTAATGCCAACCACTTCACACAGTGTGTTGTGTGCTTTTTATGTACCACCGGCATGGGTGCATTTACGCAGCACTGGCACAGTTGTGTCAATACAACACTGACACGGGTGTTTTTTATGTGATACTCACACCTGAAAGGACAAGCCTGCTCTATGTGTGGAAGACAGAAGCACAACTGGCCCCTTCACCCAGTTTCCTCCTCAATATACCCCTGCCAAGTGACAGCGCATTGCTTAGTGGTTAAGGTCTCTCGATCCCCATGGAGCACGGAGGTTAAATGATGATGATAGGTATATGTATTCCATCATTTTAACATCTGCTTTTCCATTCTTGTATGAGTCTGACCAATTTTGTTGTGGCAGATTTTCTATAAATGAGAGGCTCTTCCTGTCACCAACCCTCACTCATTTCCATGCAAAGCAACACTTTCTTCTTTACTCTCTTTTACTTGTTTCAGTCATTTGACTGCGGCCATGCTGGAGCACTGCCTTTAGTTGAGGAGATCGACCCCAGGACTATGTAAGCCTAGTACTTATTCTATCGGCTTTTTTTTGCTGAACCGCTAAGTTACAGGAAACCACCACCATCGGTTGTCAAGTGATGTTGGGGGGACAAACACAGACACACAAACATATGCATACACATACATATATATATATGTATACATACATATATATGACGGGCTTCTTTCAGTTTCTGTCTACCAAATCCACTCACAAGGCTCTATACATACATATATGTATGTATGTATATAGAGAGAGAGATCAAGTAGGTACTGTAAATTTAGAGTGAATACTTGATAAGTGTAAGCACATGTATATGCCAGATAGTGGCAGAGGTGAGAGAGTATATATCAAATATAAATGGAAAACAGAACACAAAGGATATCGCGGTATATATATATATAGAGAGAGAGAGAAGGGGGAGAAATAGATAAGTAGATAGATTGATAGATACACACACACACATACATATATATTTATATATATATATATATATATATATATATATATATATATATATATAGATATATACATATACATACACATATATACACATATACATACATACATACATACATACATAGATATATATATATATATACATTAGATTGATAGATAGACACACACACATATATATATATATATATATATACATACACACATATATACATATACATACATACATACATGCATACATACATACATACATATGTATATATATATAAATATATATACATATATATACACATATATACATATACATACATACATACATACATACATACATACATGTATATATAGATTAGGTTGATAGATAGACACATACACACATGCTCTCTGGTTCCACTTTGCTATAGCAGAGTACCAATACCCAGTTATTAAAACTCACTACACTTATACTTGATGTTGTTAGTAAGAAGATACAAACTGTCTGGCACTCTGTGCACCAGACTCTTGTATGACAACAGGTCAATACAGATTACACAATTAATTAATAAATCAATGACAAAAGAACAAGAGTTATGTAATCGCTGTAAGCTAATGAAAATGGTTATGTAATTCCTGTCTTTTATTTTTGTCCTTGCATTTGAAATATGTTATAGATTGTAGACTAGCAAAATATCTATTGGTCTGTGTTCTTTAATTAATCTATTTCTTTGAAGTTTGGGTCTGGGTGTTCCTTACATTATTATTATTTTCTGTTTCATGTATTGCTAACGTGTGTTTTTGACTAGGTTCAATATTTTTTGTTCAATACCTCTTGTTTGTAAGTGCATTTTAAGTTCTATAATTTTTGAGGTGGCAACATCTATTTTGGAGATATTTCCATGTCTTTTTTTTTATGTTGTATTTTAAATTTCTGTGCTTTGTAGTCATAAATGTGAAATGATTTATGTTCGAGATTTGAAGTTTGTATTTATAATAATGATAATCAAGTGTAGATGTGATGGACATATTACACTAATATTTCACTCCTACTTCTTGTCTGTTACTTCCAAGGCAGTGTTTATGTTTTCTATGCTGTTGTCACTGCTAGAATGAATGGTACTGCCCAAGTATCAAAACAATAATGATATCTGATAGGCAGCTGATGATAGAAGTATACATTTGATCTGCTTGTTACCTGTGAATCTTTTATGTCATATGTTCTCATTCTTTTAAATTGTGCTTCATTCTTGTAAGATTAAACTTGTTAAGGAGTTCTTGCTTTCATATATCATACCATATTAATGTTGCATGATGGTCCTTCACAAGGATTCTAATTCTGGCTAGGGTAATACTTATTTAAGGATCTCTAGGTTATGGAGGTTTTGTTGCACACACACACACACGCGCGAAGGATTTAGCAAAGCTTCTGTCTATTAAATTCCAGCAACAAAGCAATGGTCAACTGAGGTTAGACTACGATAGTATGCAAATACATGTATCTGAGGTGGCATATAGCAGGATTGAACTAGAAATCATGTAATTTCAAAGTAAACTTCTTCACAATACAACTATGACTGGTACAAAAAACAAACAAAAAAACCCCCCAAAAAATCCTACATGAATGGCTACAGCTGGGTTGTCTTTGATTATAGTTCTACCTGAGCTTAACAACAACAACAACAACAACTGTCAGCTTGACCCTTTTAGCATTTAGATTATTCAGTCAAGTGTGCAATACTTATTTATTCATATTGTTTTGAATTAATCATACATTATCTGAAGGCTTTGAGATTTCGATGATGTGATTGTATATTTTCTAGAATGGCATTGTAGAGTAGGTGTGAGAAGTCAGAGCTGGCCAGTTTGAACATAACATAAAACAAGTAGAATATACAGGCAGGATATATGGCTGGTTTAAATGCTAAAGGGTTAAGCTCCATCTGTCACCCTTTTTACTCCTTTCAAATTTTCTTTTGAAAACAAACTGTATCTCCAATTCAAACCTATGACCACTACTGCTGCTGCTGCTGCTACTGCTGCTGCTGCTACTGCTGCTGCTGCTGCTGCTGCTGCTACTACTACTACTACTACTACTACTACTACCACTACTACTACTACCACCAACATTCTTTATCTATAGTATTTTATTCTACTCTCACTCATCATATAATAAATGTCAGTTTTTCAGGACCATGCCCCCAACACCTCTCTCTCTCCCCTCTTCCTCCAACCTGAAATTAGATTTTTCCTTAATGATTATGGTGGATTTCCTAAGATCTCCACCACAATCCTGCTCTCTCAAAAATATTTAATCATCAGGTTACAATTTTTGGGTTTACACTTGGAATAACTTTCATTTCTTTTATTTACAAGCTTTGATAACATTTCGTTTGAATGGTGCTTGTGCACATGTGCACATTATAACTGACTGACTGCATTGTCTGCAGATAAACAACATCTATCTCTTGTCTTCAGAATTCCTTCTCCTGCATTGTTCTTGGTAGGTTAATCTTCAGTCATCCAGAGCTCTCAATAAATGTCCTGGCAAGATGACTCTTAGGTTGCTTTCTATGTGTTGGTTCCTACATCAGCATTTGACTCACTACCTTACCCTTGCTACTAAACCAAATATTCTTTTCTACTCTAGGCACAATATCTGACATTGTAGGGGAGGGGGCCAGTTGATTAGATCAATCCCAGTATGCAACAGGTACTTAAGTTACTGAACCCCAAAAGGATGAAAGGCAAAGTCGACCTCAGCGGAATTTGAACTCATAACATAAAGACAGATGAAATACCACTAAGCATTTCACCTGGCATGCTAACGATTCTGTCAGTTCACCGCCTTAATAATCATTTCTACTCTAGGCACAAGGGCTGAAATTTTTGAGAAGGTGGGAGCCAGTTGATTAGATTGGCCCCAGTACGTAACTAGTACTTAATTTATTGACCTTCAAAAGGATGAAAAATCAAAGTCGACCTTGGTGGAATTTTAATACAGAACAGATGAAATACCACTAAGCATTTCGCCTGGCATGCTAATGTTTCTGTCTGTTCACTGCTTAACTAAAGCAATATTCACAGAATCTTTGTGTTGTTTTATGGTGGAGATAATTCTTGGAAGAATTACAGCAGTTGGAGTTGGAAGTTCTCCATCATCCACCATACTCATCTGATCTTGCTCCCACTGACTACCACTTCTTCCAGAATTTGGATAGCTTTTTGATAGGAAAAAAATTTAATTCCAACAATGCTGGAAACAAGCCTTCCAAGATTTTATTGACTCTAGATTGCCAGGCTTTTACAGTTCCAGGCTGGACAAGCTACCGCTGAAATGGCGGTATACTTTGACGAAAAGAACTATTCCTCGTATTTATAAAACATTAGTAAACTTTTTTTCCTTTTCTACAAATTTCATACTTGATGACCTAATATATATCCCTTGAAAGTCGATATGGCCCTTGGGGGTCAGTATGGCCCTTGGGGGTCAATATGGCCCTTGGGGGTTGATATGGCCCTTGGGGGTCCTTGTGGCCCTTTGAGGTCCATATGAGATTTTGTTGCTAAAATCTATGAGCAATAAATTGCTTATACGTCTAACAATATACAAAATATTTTAACAATTTCTTTTAATGCAATCCCTAATAAAATTAAATTATAAAAATACAACAGGATTTTTCAAACATTGAATGACTTTGAAGGTCCACTGGAGTAAAATAAAAATCAAAGTGGTCCATAGATAAAAAATGGTTGAGAACCTCCCCTGAAGACTGATATTTTATTTTATCAACCCTAGAGAGAATGCAAATCTGACCTTAATATGATTTGAACTCTTGAACATAGGAGTGGCTGTGTGGTAAGAAACTTGCTTCCCAGTGACATGGTTCCGGGTTCAATCCCATTGCATGGCACCTTGGGCAAGTGTCTTCTACTGTAGCCTCGGGCCGACCAAAGCCTTGTGAGTGGATTTAGTAGATAGAAACTGAAAGAAGCCCGTTGTATATATATATATATTATATATATATATATATATGTGTGTGTGTGTGTGTGTGTGTGTGTGTGTGTTTTTGTATCTGTGTTTGTACCCCCACCATCGCTTGACAACTGATGTTAGTGTGTTTACATCCTATAACTTAGCGATTCGGAAAAAGAGACTGCTAGAATAAGTACTAGGCTTACAAAGGAATAAGTCCTGGGGTCGATTCATTCGACTAAAGGCAGTGCTCCAGCATGGCCACAGTCAGACGACTGAAACAAGTAAAATAAAGACCTGGAACAAAATATGCTAGGCATTTCATCCAATACTCTTGTGATTCTGCCAGTTTATCACCATTTCTTTTTTGCAGCTAATGATGTTTTATTCTTTGGGCTTCTAGCATTCTGACCCCTCAACTGTCTTTCGGAAGAACCACTTAAAGTAGTTCCTTGTTTTCTTATAGTTGGGTTGTAAAGTGGGGAGCTGGAACTTTGTATTTCACCTTCTTTTTCTGTTATATTCCTACAGATGCATCTCTCTCACATGTAGAAATATATACACCCACTCATGATTATTTGCATAGCAATATAATGGCTAATAAAAAAAAAAATATCATGCCCTCAGTTGATATTCTTTTTATACGACTGCTTTATTTTAATGGCGCGCATTAAAAAATATGTAATAACCATCACAACAGCAACAACAATATTAGTAATAATAGTAATAACAACAACAACAAGTGATAGTAGTAGTAGTAGTAGTAGTGGTGGTGGTGGTGGTAGTAGTAGTAGTAGTAGTAGTAATAGTAACAACAGCAACAACACCAACACTACCACCATCAACAATAATAACAACAATAATAATAACAATAACTATAATAATAATAATAATAATAATAATAACAATAATAATAATAATGACAGTAATAACAATAACAACAACAACAACAATAATAACAATGACAATAATAACAATGACAATAATAACAATGACAATAACAACAACAACAACAGCAACAACAACAACAACAACAACAACAACAATAATGATGGTAATAATCATCGAAAACATTTTGATATCTCAAAAATTTTAAAAGTTTGTCTCAATTTTCTGACCTGATTGATACGTGTTGTGTTTCCTTAGGGGAAGATCTAGAAATTTCATTACTTTAGCAATATGCTTTCAACTACACGCTAATAAAACACACGCTCCCAAGCAGAAATAAATAAATAAATAAATAAATAAATAAATATTAACGTCTTCTTTTTTTTATTTGTTGTCGATGTTGTTTTGGTAAAATATATGTGGAAAGCATGAAGGAAAAGAAAAATCTTCAGATTTATTGCTTGTTTTTTTTTCTCTGTTTTTTTTTTCTTCCTTATTTTTCGCAAATGTTCAATATTGATGGATATACTTTTGGGCTATTTTATGTATTTATTTATTTAGATCATACATTTGGTAAACAATAGTTCTATTGGTTCCAGGTTTCCAGTGGATGGGTCAATTACTGTAACATGGGAGGAACAATTATCACATAGGGTACTCTTCTTCCAATGCACACCTTTTTTTTAGTCAAAGTTTTGGTCACAAACACACAGACCTAGATACATATGTTATTCCGTTTTTATAGTCTATTTTTGGTTTCAATCATTGGTTGTGGCCATGCTGGGGCACTGCCTGTCATGGTTTTAGTTTACAGGGACAGGTTAATAAGCTTCTTTCCCAACCACATGGTTTCAGTTCCAATGCTTGGCACTTTGAGCTAGTGTCTTCCTCTATAGCCTCTGGTCAATCAAAATTTTGTGAATGGATTTGGTAAAGAGAATCTAGAAGTCCTTTGTGTGTCTGTTTGTATGTGTGTATATATGACAGCAATGATATTACGCCTCTATTTTGGCTTGCTTGCATTGATGGAGTGTTTTACTATTACTGTTATCATCTTCATTATTATTATTGAGTGTGAGAGCGATGCATGCCGTCAAAGTGACACAGGGGTGCAAATATATAAAACCCAATATACTCATCATGACTTCCCATCTGATAAAGGTACACCAGGCACACCCATCACAACTATATGTGCACGAAATAGTGACCTTATATCAAGACAAACAGTGCATGACCTTACAGGTGGGGCTCAGAATTTTCTTCTGGTCGAGTAGTCCATCCCACTCAAAAGGTCCCCGAATAAGGTTTGTTTAAGGACGATGAACAAAACACCCATGTTTCCAGAAGCGAATTATTCAAACCCCAAAGAATTCATCTCAATGCATGGCTGTGATACCCCGCCCTACTTATGCTTGTGATCAGAGATGCACATATTGTCAGCCACTAAGGGACATGCTCAACTGGTTATGGTTAAGCAACTGACAAGAAAATCTGTGGTATTGAGCAGAATGTTATTATTATTATCATCATTATTATTCACCCATGCCAGCATGGAAGGCGGATGTTAAATGATGATGATCATGATAATTGTTATTATTATTTCTGTTTACCTCTCAGAGCTCTCGATTTTACTTGCTCTGGTTAATTCTGTAAGAACAGAACTACTATTTATGTATGTGTGTGAGGTGTACTATGAGGTGTAAATGGATGAGATTGATAGACTAGGGTCTTTTCCCCTAGGCTGACCCATTTCATAGATGCTAATGTAGAATCATTCAGATGTTTGGAAAAAATCCAAAATCTGGGATGCTACTGACTCCAAACATTTTCGATAAAAGGTTATTGACTGTAATAAAAGTTTAAATACATTGGTTTCTTCTCTTCTTAACAATGTCCAGTAAATTCATTAAGGTAAATTCATCATGGATAATTATATCGAGGTAATTACTTTGCCTGTAATTTCATCACCTGATAATTTTGTCACAATTAAATTTACTACACTGGCCAATACATTGTCTGTAAAGTCACTGCCATGCCAAACATTTTATCGCTAAATTCATTCTCACGCTTTTTATCTGCAGATAAATATATTACTAAACATTATTTAAAGTTTTAACTCGGAGAGTAAATAAAATTCATTGCATTTCATTAACAACATGGAAGAAAATCAAAGACCACATTGGTATCAAGTTTACTCATTATTCAGTATCGACATGAAAAATCAATCAAAGTTATTTTTAAAAATAGAATCACAAAATAATTTGGTAAAAAAAGATAACACCGGTATAAATTGAAGGAAGGAATAGACATTCTAAGAAGACAACTCATAAGCACTGTCTTGTAACTCTTTAGTATTTAAACTGGCCGTATCAAGCCCCAAAATTCTCCTTATTTTATGTTAAAACTGTCCAGATCCAGTCTCTCACATTTGCCATGCAATGTCATTCTAAAAACACACAATCACATTATTGAAATCTTGAAGCTATGAGCATATACATGATTGATTTCAAACAATGTAAATAAATCATCATAACATTTGACAGAGTAACCAGAATGTTAAAGGGTTAAATAATATAGTTTCGATACCCAGCAATAATGGGTTCAATTCCTGTTGTGCTATCTTTATATTTCATTTTGTGATATAGCAATATTACTTAAGCACTTCTCTGTGGAGCATAGGCTATTGATGTGTTTTCTTCACTGAGCTGCTGTTTCTTCTGCTTCTCTTCAGCTGGATCCTTGCTTTTCCATGCAACTTCCTTTTCAGTTTTGCTGCATCATTTGAGATGTTTAGTAACAGAGTGTCATAAGTGTCACCCTGGCCATTTTTGAGATGAGTATATCATTTTCTCTGTTTCAATGCCTAGAATCTGAAAGAGTTGGGAGGAAGAAATGGTGAGGCTTCCAATAAGGTTGAAAATCCAGCTGAAAAACCTTTTACCCTGACGCTATTGACACGACACTTGCTCACCCAAACTTGGACCAGAAAGTTTAGTAACACACCATTGTAAGCACGCATGCTCAAAGAATAAGTTTGGTGTGATCCCTGTATTGTTTTATGAGGTGTTATTATTTCTTAATATTCCTTGTCACCATTATAACGATAGTGGGTTATTATCTTGCTATCTTATCTTACCTCTTAAAGATACTTACCTTGGTATATTAAAACACTAGCAATACTTTTGTGGGTATCTTTGTATATTTTATCTAGGTATTATGGCTAAAATATGCCATGCGATACACCATTTCATAGTACTGGTATATTCTACAAAATGAGAAAGACACAGTCATTGTTTCTTCTTTCAAATGCATACGTAAATAAATAATTTTACATAGGTGGAATAATTAGAGGAGGTCTTCACAGTCATTTTAAGACCAAAACCAGCATCCTAACTTCATTCATTGCCAGGATACTGCATTCTGAAAGTTTCAAAACTTTGACTGCATTTTTCTTGGTTTTTAAGTTGTGGCACTTATGATGGTCTGTTACTAAACCCCTCATTTCATGTTTCCCTGAGGGAAGGCCTCCCTCTTCCAGATCTCTTTGGTTTTGAATTGTCATCAATGCTTTCATAACTTTGCTTTTTGCAAAATGCAAATCCATTTTTGTCTCTGGGAAGAGGTGGCCCATATTGATCTGGCCTCTGTCCTTTGACCTGACCCACATGGGAGGCCTTACCAGCTGGGTGATTGGTGTTAGGAAGAGCATCCAATCGTAAAATCCCTGCCAAAACAGTCACAGAAGTCTGGTGCAGGCTCCTGCCTGGCCGGTTGCTGTCAAACCACCCAACCCATGCCAACATGGAAGTCAGATGTTAAATGACGATGATGATGATGATGATGATAATGATGTACAGATGGTGTAGTTATATTGAAATACATGAATAAATAAATAACAAGTATCTTGTTGCAATGAGGTAGTGTGGAATCCATGGAGATGGAGGTGAATTCTTTTGTCTGACAGAATCATTTGATTGGTTAGAATTCTGTAATATTACATAATATTGAGCTAACGAGGCAGCATCTTCACTTGTGAAGATGCTTTCTGCCCTTAGGTAAATATTT
>NC_043013.1:28639243-28654243 GCF_006345805.1 Octopus sinensis
TATTTTGTAAACAAATAATACAATATTATGTAAACATTTTATAAACACTTTATAATGTTTCTTTCTTTTCTGGAAACTCGCCGTGTGCCAACAGCTGATGGCTTGCGAACCGGCATCGGTCCCTGAACCAACACTTTGAGTAGCACTGCTTTAGAAGACTTTGATGTATTTTACTGATGGTACCTATATACATCTAAGTAGACTGTGCTGTCATGTGGCTAAGTGTCTTAGTTACGAATCAGGTACCGGATACAAACATTTAACAATAGAAACAGCCGGCATTTCATTGTTCTTCCAACAATTCAGTCTGTTGTTTGTCTGCTTAAACAATAAAATAATTGTGTTGTTCTGGTGAGGGGGACGACGAGGGTGTGTGGGTGGGTGTCGGGTTACCTATAATGTAATACATATCAATCAAAGCTCATAAATCTTGTTAAAAACTCCATAGCAATTAGAGATGTATTTCCTCTGTTGTAGAATTTTCATATCATCTTTTGTCAGTTGATGCCAGATTATCATCACTGGCTAACACTTACCACTTAACTATCTTTTCCGAGGAGTTTTCTTGCTTTGATCTACGACATACGTGTGTGTGTGTGTGTGTGTGTGGGAAGGTTGTTGGGTGGGTGGGTTGTTGGGTGGGTATAACTTGCAAAACATTTTACTGTCATGATTACATAGAGACCTACTTTTTACATAAAACAGAAACGCCAACAACAATAAAAATAAAAACAAGAAACAAACAGAAACATATTGGTAGCTTTTATTGTATTGCTGTCATTGTTGTCATGATGATGATGATGATGATGATAACAATGATGATGATAACAATGATGATGATGGTGATGATGATAATGATCATTATCATCATCATCATTGTCATCATTGTCATTATTCTCTTCACCACCGCCACCACCGTCATCATCATCATTGTCATCATCGTTGTCATTATTCTCGTCACCACTGCCACCACTGTCATCATCGTCATCATCATCATTGTCATCATCGTCGTCGTCGTCGTCATCATCGTCATCGTTGTCTTCATCTGTCTTCATCATCTTCATTGTCAATATCATCATCAACACCACAACCACTTCTTTGGCATCACTAACGTCATCATTGTTGTCATCACTCCACCTCCACCACCTCCACAACCATCATCATCAATAGTATGGTTACTACCATTGCCCCCACCACCATCATGATCAGGATCACCAACACCCTTACCAACATCTTTTTTTCCCTCTTCCACCACCACCGTCACACACCAACACCATCATCATAATCTTTATCTAATTGCTATCATTATCATCATGCTGCTCCTGATGTCGTTTTAATCCCAGTTTTCCCCTGCTGTCGTGGGTCGTATAGCAGAGGTGCATGGCTTAGGGGTTAGCATGTTAGACTCATGATTACAAATTGTGGTTTCAATTCCTGAACTGAGCAATGCATTATGTTCTTGAACAAAACATATATAATCACTGATTAAGCCAACAGATGCTCAAATCCACCATTAATTGAATAACACCAAATATTAAAGTATTAAAATGCAGTTATACACTTTACTCTTTTACTCTTTTACTTGTTTCAGTCATTTGACTGCGGCCATGCTGGAGCACCGCCTTTAAACGAGCAACTCGACCCCGGGACTTATTCTTTTGTAAGCTCAGTACTTATTCTATCGGTCTCTTTTGCCGAACCGTTAAGTAACGGGGACATAAACACACCAGCATCGGTTGTCAAGCGATGTTGGGGGGGACAAACACAGACACACATACACACACACGCACACATATATATTTACATACATACTCATATATATGACGGGCTTCTTTCAGTTTTCGTCTACCAGATCTATGACTGAAACCATCCATGACCATCCTGTCTTTTTACGTATTTAAGATAACACTGGCCAATGGATTCATTCTTCTTTAGGAATACTTAGCTGCTATTTCTAGCAGTTCGAGTGTCCTTGTACAAACTTCCCATGACTATTAGGCTCTTGGTCACTACTGCCAACATCATTGTGATGATGATGATGATGATGGTGGTGGTGGTGGTGGTAGTGGTGATGATGATGATTATCACCACCACCATTATCATTATCAGTGCTGCAGTTGTCATCTCTCTCTATATAAAGCTGAAGTTGTCTGTGTATGGCAGGTTTGGTAGCCTTCAAATAACACTATCTATTCTGAGACCCTGCGGCATAAGTTGAACAAAATTGAGAGTATGATAGAAGAAGGCTTGCTCTTCATTCCGTAGAAGAAAAAAATTTAAATCGCACCATGTTAACACCAAAAATTATTTACATCAAAAAGGTGCATTTTTTTTCTATGAAAATCCCTATTTTTTACGATTTTTTGACTGCTGTGTCACCATTTTTCGGTGTATTTCAACCAGAAAAATGTTCACTTACAGAGAATGACATAATGCAAAATTTTTACTTTTCAAAAATTCCAATTCTAAAGGGTCGAAACAAACCCGAGCAACGCCGGGTGATGCTGCTAGTTGTTAATATTATTATTCTTGAAGTTTGTTTTTTTTCCTATTGTCCTCCTCATCATCATCATTATCATCATCACTGTTGTTGTTATTGTTGTTGCTGCTGTTATAGACCAATGCTAGTGACATTGTTGTTGTTGTTGTGTTGGTGGGAAGAGGAAGGGGGAGAGCCAGTTGCAATGTTGTTGTTGTTGTTGACATTAATGTTCATCACTCTGCATTCCTCTTATTGTTTATGTTCTCCTATTAATGATTGTTGATTGTTTTTCTTATTCTTCTTGCCCTTGCTTTTGTTGTTCGTTTTTCTGGTCATTGTTGTTGTTGCTATTGTTTTTGTTGTTGACATTGTTGTTGTTCTTATCACTATTGTAAATTGTTGTAGTTGTTGCCATTATTGTTGTTATTGTTATTGTTGTTGTTATTGTTGTTATTGTTATTGTCATTATTGTTGTTGTTGTTGTTATTGCTGCTGTTGTTGTCATTGTTGTTGTTGTCATTATTGTTGTTGTTGTTATTGCTGTTGTTGTCGTTATTGTTGTTGTCGTCGTCGTTATTGTTGTTATTTTTGTTGTTGTTGTTGTCATTATTATTGTTGTTGTTGTTGTTGTTGTTGTTGTCGTTATTGTTGTTGTTATTTTTATTGTTGTTATTGTTGTTATTTTTATTGTTGTTGTTGTTGTTGTTATTGCTGTTGTTATTGTTGTTGTTGTCGTTATTGTTGTTTTTGTTGTTATTGATGCCATTGTTGTTGTTATTGTTGTTGTATTTGTTGTTGTTGCTGTTATTGTTTTGTTGCTGGTTATTGTTGTTATTTGTATTGTCTTTGTTGTTGCCTCTTTTGTTGTTATTGTCATCGTTTTTATCACTATCATTGTTGTTGTTATTCGCTATCGTAATTGCTGTTGTTGTTGTTGTTGTTGTTTACAACATTTTAATGATTGCTCCTTGTTTATGTTTGTTGTTGTTCGTCGAATTTTCGTATATTTTTTTTCATAGCTTCAAGAAAAAAAAAAAGTTTTATCATGTGAATATCTTTCCTCTCCCAACCACCACCACCGCCACCACTACCACCACCACCACTACCACCACCACCACCACCTCCTCCACCACCACTACTACCTTCACCCACTCCATTAATTTCCAGAAATTAATTAATTAATTTTTATTTATTTATTTATTTATTATAGATTTTAGTATAAACAATTTGCTGAATTTAAATTAAATCTTGCTTTTTAAAAATTTCTTAAATATCAAGAGATGGATATAAATAAATAAATAAATGAAATGACAATTAGGGATTATTTCTGTGTTTATTACATTTATGTACAAGTTTTTTTTTAAAAACTATTTATTTTGTTTATTTTGTTTGTTTTCTTTGTTTGTTTGTTTGTTTGTTTGTTTGTTTGTTAGTGTCATATTTACAACTTTTGAACATTAAACAAATTATCTGCTCACTGATAGGTTGGTATGATAGATGGTCTCAGCATTTTCTAATGTTTTACTGTCTAGAATGGCTACTGCTGCTGCTACTACTACCACCACCACCACCACCATTACTACTACTACTACTACTATACTACTACTACTACTACTACTACTACTACTACTACTACTACTACTACTAATAATAATAATAACAATAATCCTCTCTACTATGGGCACAACGCTTGAAATTTGGTGGGCAGGGTGGGGGTAGGGGATGGCAGTCGATGAGATCGAACCTCAGTACGCAGCTGGTACTTAATTTATCAACCGCGAAAGGATGTAAGGCAAAGTCAGTCCTGGCAGCATTTGAACTCAGAATAATGATAATAATAATAATAATAATAATAATAATAATAAGAAGAAGAAGAAGAAGAAGATAAAGAAGAAGAAGAAGAAGAAGAGGAAGATAACATCAACAACACCAACAGTAACAACAACAATAATAATAATAATAATAATAATAATAATAATAATAATCCTCTCTACTGGAGGCACAAGGTCTCAAATTGTGGGGAGGGAACAAATCAATTACATTGATCCCAGTGTTTCACTGGTACTTAATTTATCCACCCCAGAATGATGAAAGGATGAAAGTCGACTTCGGCAGCATTTGAACTCAGAATATTGCAGCAGATGAAATGCCACTAAGCATTTCGCCCAGCATGCTAACGAATCTGTCAGCTCGCTGCCTAATAATGATAATAATAATAATAATAACAATAATGGTTCTTGAAATAAGTGTCACCTTACTCTGCTGGTTGTAGACAGCTGACACTTTCCATCATACCCAACAAAATAAGCTGCGAAGTTTCATATAATAATAATGATAATAACGATTCCTGATTTAAGCACAAGTCTAGCAATTTTGAGTGGAGCGGGGTCTTAGTTGATACCTATTTCTTTATTACCCACAAGGGGCTAAACATAGAAGGGACAAACAAGGACAGACATAGGTATTAAGTCGATTACATCGACCCCTGTGCGTAACTGATACTTAATTTATCGAACCCGAAAGGATGAAAGGCAAAGTCAACCTCGGCGGAATTTGAACTCAGAACGTTGCGACAGACGAAATACCGCAAAGCATTTCGTCCGGTGTGCAAACGTTTCTGCCAGTTCGCCACGGGGTCTTAGTTGATACCATTGACTTCTGTACTTGGCTGGTATTTTATTTTATCTTGAGCAGATAAGAGGCAAAGTTGACCTTAGGAGGATTTGAACTCAGAAAGTAAAGAACCAGAAGGAACGCCACAAAACATTTCCTTCTTTGGTCAAACATTTATGCAGAAGCCCACAAATTTGTGGGGAGGACAACAGTTGCCAACACTGAATTCACCCCCATCTCAACACAAACAGCTGGCTGTGGTTGGTTGGTTGTTTGGTTGGTAGCATGGTTACCTTAGTGGTTTGCTTTCAGGTCAACTCTGATCAAGCTGATTTATCAGAAGATTTCCAGCCATAATTCTCCTTGTTTTTTTTTTTACAACACAATAGAGTAAAGACTCTCAACATCCCTTTTTCATCTTTTTTACAAATGCCCACCCCTAATTTTTGATAAAAAATATTAAGCAGAAGATTATTTTAATCAAATGGAAGCTAATTCTGCTTTTATTGCTTTTATGGAATATTCTAAAGAAGCCATTGCTTTCATCATCAACATCATTATTTAATAGCCATTTTTTGGGTGGAGTTTGCTGTGATAGATTTTCCTTGTGGGCTGGATGCCCTTCCTGCCACCAACACTTCCATGTTTCCAAGTAAGATAATATTTGTCCATGGTCAGACATGTTTTTCATGGAAGACTGGAAACAACTTCACCTGTATGACAATGATGCTCATTCACAACCATCACATGATATCTAGACAAGGGTCTATAGACAGACAGACAGACAAACAGACACAGACACACATACAGAGGACAGTCTTCTTTCAGTTTCCATCTACCAAATCCGGTCAGATCAGTGCTACATTTGAAGACACTTGCTCTGTGGGCTGAATCTGTGACCATAGGGTTGTGAAGCAAGTTTCTTAACTGCAGAGAGAGAGTGCATTGAGAATAAAAGTGAGATAGTAGCACAGGTGAATGGTAATCAGGCCTTGACACATCATCAGCCATGTTTCTGTTCACTGATAACACAATATTCTTCACATTTTGGAATTTCAACAAAGATTATTTTTGAAAAGTATTGTATATCTTCCTCATGGCTTAAATATTTTGAGTTCATCAACACACGATATAAATACACTGCTAACATGGCTAACTTATAAAAATGTCAATGGATATTTCATTTCCATGTAGAATCCCAGCTGTTCTATACACCCAGCAGCCCTCATCATATACCCTTGACATATATCACCCCTTTGTGAGTTTGCTATGTCTGCAATGAAGTACTTTTGCCCTGGTTAAAAGCCAATGCATTAGACTATGATTTGAGGAGGCTTTAGCTGTTATGTTTAGAAGGCCAGGTGACATTGTAGTGGCACTTATTTTCGCTCAGTGTTGAAGTAGATAAAACGCACAATGTTTAGGATTACATATTTTTTGACAATCTGTTTAGCTACATGGCCATAATTGGCACCTATGCCAGTGACACATAAAAAGCACCTTTCAAGTGTTAGGCCTCATGGAGGCAATGACAAATGATTGAGATCTTTGGCATTATGCCAAGCTTGAAAAGAAGACTCATCAAGCCAAGTAAAATCGTTGTCATGGCAGATACTGGTGCCATGCAAATGGCACCTATGCTGGTGGCATGTAAAAGCATTCATTACACACTTGGAGTGGTTGGCATTGGGAAGGGCATCCAGCTGTAGAAACCATGCCAAATCAGACAGGAGTCTGGTGCAGCCTTCCAGCTTGCTCAGCCCGGTCAAACCGTCCAACCCATGCCAGCATGTACAATGGATGTTAAATGATGATGATGATGATTACAATATTTGATTTGGCTCTCAATTTCCCAATAAATTCTTTGACTAAAAACCACGTGTAAGATAGTGTGATGTCTTACCTAACCAGTTATCCATCTACCCATACACATTCACACACACCCACACACACACATACACACACACACACACACACACACACCTGTCTCTACATATCTATCCATTCATCTACCTAACTCATATATTTATTTTAAATTTGTTTACAGGAAATGTTTTGAATATGCAAATAAAACTCCTGTTCCATTATGCCAGCCACAGTCTAAAGGTACTGACTGGTGAACCAGTTTTAGGGGATTGCATTGAGCTGTACCAATATAATGTAGGATAAATATAATAATAATAACAATAATCATTGGATGGAATTCATAAATATTTTAATGCATTGCTATGCATGTTTCCACAAATCCCATGTTTCTTAAGATCATAGTATGTATTCCTAGGATGATTACAGGGTTGTCTGTAGTATTAAAGGGTGTCAGGTAGATGATCTTCATGGATTAATTTCTTCAGGCAATATAACATTAATGGATGTTTAACAGAGGGGTGTTTATCCCTTCTGACCAGTGCCTGAAGAAATGAATCCATGAAGATGATCAACCTGATGCTCATGGATACTATGGACTACACTGTAATCATCTCAGGAAGATGGGCTGTGATTTTAAGACACATGTGATTTGTGGAAATGCATGTAGTGATGCATTAAATGTTTTAAATTCTATCCAAGGATTATTGTTATTATTACTATGCCTGTCATCTCTTATGTCCCTACCGTAAGGCTTCACTTCCACACACGCCAGCTTAATTTAATTCGTCCCTAGTCGAAAGACACCTGTTGTTAATGTCCTTTATTTACATTTGTATTTGTGTACCATTTCTCCATTTTTTCATCCTTGTTTTCATATACATTCGCTGCTTTCTTCCATGGAATCTAGCGCTCTTAGCTTAGTTTTTCCTTGGATCTGGTCAAATTGGAGCAATCTCAAGTATAAGCAGCTGAAATTGCAAAGATAATCTTGAACTCAACTGAAGAAAGAAAAGTCTGAATGACCCGTCCTTGTTTTTTGTATCGTCTGTCTGGATGTTTTGTTGTCTCTTTTTGTATTATTTAGCTGTCTGGATGTTTTGCGTTCTTGTCCCATTTTTGGTATTTCTTTATATATATATATATATATATATATATCATCGTTTAGTGTGTGTTTTCCATGCTGGCATGGATTGGATGGTTTGACCAGAGCTGGTAAGCTGGAGAGCTGCAATCATGCTCTATTCTAATTCGGCATGGTTTCTATGGCTGGATGCCCTTCCTAATGCCAACCACTTTACAGAATGTACTGGGTGCTTTCTACTTGGCACCTGCACAAGACTCTTGCAGGCTATTCCTCTTCACCAGGGGGTGCAGCCTTTTAACAATGTATATGTGTGTGTGTATGTGTGTGTATACATATATATATTAAATTATGAATTAAAAGCAGCTCTAGTACTGTTTACATTAGTAAAACTACTTTAAATTTGTGATTTAATATTCATCCACATGTGCTATGCCTCAGCACATCAGCAAATAGATTTCAATTTATTTGCATTTAAATTCCACACCAACGAGTCACTTTGAGATGATCCGAATACATGGTACTGATAAGCCACAAATAATGATGAAAAATCAGCGTCCAGCATTCTTGGTAATTCCAAGGTGAGTTCTTCAACGTTTGGCATCATATAGAGAGTTCTCCCCAGATGCTATCCTGCAGCAAATTCGGCATAAAGACTAAACACATACACTATGTATGTGTGTGACTGATAATATATCATCATCATCATCATCATCATTTCAATGTTCGCCTTTCCTTGCTTGCTTGGATTAGAGAGAGGTAGATTTTCTGTGGTCAGATACTCTCCCAGACAGCCCCCACCTGGTTCCAACTAAGATAATGTTTCTCAACGACCAGACATGTTTTTGCAGAAGATTGGAAACGAGGGACACCACTTGCATGACAGTGGCACTCATTTACAACTATCACACAGTGTCAAGCCAAGGAGACAGTAACACACACATACGCACACACACACACACCTGTATGATGAGCTCCCACACAGTTTCTATCTACCAAATCCACTCCCAAGGCTTTTATTGACCCAGGTCTATAGAAGAAGACACTTGCTGAACGTGTCATGCTTGTGTTTCCATATGGTTGGGAAGCAAACTTCATACCTTCATACCGCAAAGCTACACCTGTGCCTACATACATATACGTATGTGTGTACATGTATATATACACACACACACATATATATATATGTGTATATGTATGTAAATATCTCTCCTTATCTCTCTCACATATATATTTATTTTGTGTATGTGTCTGTGTGTATTTTCCTTTCTGCCTTAGCTTACTATCTCTTCTCTTCAGCTTACTTCATTTTCTTTCTTTGTATAAATGTTTATCAATCAATCTAGGGTAATTAACATTATAATGGGTTTTGTTTAAATTATCTTCACTACAAATCAAGTTTAACATTATTAGCAATATATAATTACTATTGTCACACAACTAGCATCTGCATCACCATCATCATCACCACCATCGTCGTCTTCGTTGTCGTCGTCATCATCTTCTGTAGCTCTTTGCTCCGGTTTTTTTTTTCCATGTTGCTATGACATTGCCTCTCATTGACAACATTTGTCTTCAGTTAATTCGTCTGTAAATTTTGAAATCCTCCTCAGCCTCACATACACACATGCACGCACACACACTCACATACACATACACACACACACACACAAACACACACACACACACACACACCTGAGTATACAGAAGTTAATTACAGCAATGTAATAACTAAACCAGAGGTGATGGTGGTGGTGGTGGTGGTGGTTGTGGTAGTGGTGGTGGTAGTAGTAGCAGCAGCAGCAGCAGCCATACTACCACTACTGCTGCTGCTGCTGCAACTCATTTGCATGTATAAATCAAAATGATCAGAAAACAAATTGAAATAATCTCGGAAACAAATTAAAATATCATTTATCTGTTTCAGCCATTGGACTGTGACTATGCTGGAGCACCATCTTAAAGGGTTTTAGTTGAACAAATCGACCCCACTACTTATTTCTCAAATCTGGTATTTATTCTATCAGTCTTTCTGCTAAACTTCTAAGTTAGAGGGGGGAATGAAAACCTAACAAACAGTGGTTCTTTTTTAAGAGGTGGTGGTTGGAAAATATGAACACAAAAACACACACACTGCACATAAACGTATGCACATACATATATATGTATATATACACACATATATTGATCACTGAATCCACAATTTTTTTTTATTCTTTCTGTATATTTCCTTGAAACATAAAAGATTTTCTCACTTTCCTGAGCATCAAACTAATACTCCTGCTTGTTGTTCATACACCTGTTTCGCCTTGTTTTTCTGTAAATTTCAACTATGTGTGTGTATACACACACACACACACATATAAGATAAGTTCCCATACAATTCCCATCTACCAAATTAACTCACAAGACATTGGTCAGCCTGGGGCTATAATAGAAGATACTTGCTCAAGGTGCTGTGCAGTGGGACTGAACCTGAAACCACTTCATTTCAAAACAAACTTCTTAACCACACACCCATACCTGCAACCATGGAAGTTATTCAGATTGAACATAAAATACATTTGTGGTTTGAATTGTTTGAACTTCTGCTGGTTTGTTGATTTATTTTAAATCTGAAATCATTTCATTATTTGAATTAGATCTGAAATGTTTCATTTACTCAGCTCTTATTTCTAGCAGGTCGAGCTACCATGTAGATGTGTGTTCCTTGGTTTGTGGCAATGATGAGAATGATGACAATGGTAATGAGATGCTTTAGCATAAAGTAGCACTGGTCTATTTACTATATATCATCATCATCATTATCGTTTTAATTCTTTTACTTTCTTTTTACTTGTTTCAGTCATTTGACTGCAGCCATGCTGGAGCACCACCTTTAGTCAAACAAATTGATCCCCGGATTTATTCTTTGTAAGCCTAGTACTTATTCTATTGGGTTCTTTTGCTGAACCACTAAGCTAGGAGGACGTAAATGCACTAACATCAGTTGTCAAGTGATGGTGGTGGTGGTGGTGGGGGAGACAAACACAGACGCACACACACACACACAAATATATACATATACATATATATATATATATATATATGTGTGTGTGTGTGTATATGTGTTTGTATGTATATATATATATATATTTATATATATATATATATATATATAGCAGAGTAAGCACATAAATGCAAAACAAAGTGGGAAAAATAGTGCTCGAATACCAGAGGTAGAGTAATATGCTTTATTAAAAGCAGCAAAAATATCGGTTTGACTGGGCTCACATGCTGGAAGGCTGCACCAGACTCCAGTCTGATTTGGCATGGTTTTGTACAGCTGGATGCCCTTCCTAATGCCAACCACTCCGAGAGAGTAATGGTTACTTTGCATGCCACCAGCACGGGTGCCATTTGTGTGACACCAGGGTGTTTTTACGTGTCACCAGCATGGGTGCCAATTTGCATGATACTTGTGTCTGCCAGAACTGCAATTTTCCTTGGCTTGATGGGTCTTCTTCTCAAGCACAGCATGAGGCCAAAGGTCTTGGTCATTGCCCCCGTGAGGCCCAACACTCTGTAATCATTTATTTGCTGTTCTGAAAATAAAAGCTGGAATGCTTTCAACTAAAGGTCCATTCAATCAGAATCTAACATTAAGTTAAATGACGAGAACAAACACAAAGACCCCTGTAGCCCCTTTAATGCTAACCTCCCTGAGACTGCTCTTGGAGGTAGGACACAAATTTCATGATTTAACCCTGTAGCATTTAGATTACTCCATTAAATGTAGTGCTTATTTATTCACATTGTTCTTAATTATTTAGGCATTATCTCATAGCTTTGAGATTGTTATGATGTGATTATGTATTTTCAGAATGACATTGCAGAGTAAGTGTAAGAGGCCAGATCTGGTCATAGCACAAGTAGAATATTCTGGCTGGGTATGACTCGTTTAAATGCTAAAGAGTTAAAGTTATCTTTTATCTTTTACTTGTTTCAGTCATTTGACTGTGGCCATGCTGGAGCACTGCTTTGGAAATAAGAAAGGATGAAATATGAAAGCATGAAAATACTATAAAAACTAACACATTCCCATACCAGAAATTGAACCTGGGCTGCCTGGGTGAAAGCCAGGAATCTTAACCACTAGGCCACATGGGAATGCTATTTAAATGAAAACCTATCAAAGTTTTATGTTAATTTATAATCCATCATCATCATCATCATCATCATCGTTTAATGTCGGTTTTCTATGCTGGCATGGGTTGGGCAGTATGACTGAAGTCTGGAGAGCCAGTGGCTGCACCAGGCTCAGTCTGATCTGGCAATGTTACTACAGCTGGATGCCCTTCCTAACACCAACCACTCCGAGAGTGTAGTGGATGCTTTTTACTTGCCACTGGCATGGGAGCTAGTCAGGTGGACCTGGCATCGACCACTTTTAGATGGTGCTTTTTATGTACCACTGGAATGGGAGTCAGTCAGGAGGCACTAGCATCAGCAATGTTCGGATGGTGCTTTTTACATGCCACTGGCATGAGAACCAGTCAGGGGGACCTGGCATTGATCACGTTCAAATGGTGCTTTTTATGTGCCACTGGCATGGGAACCAGTCAGTGGACACTGACATTGACCATGTTCAGATGATGCATTACATGTCACCAGAATGGGAGCCAGTCAGGGGGCACTGGCTACAGCTACGATTTTGGTTTTACTTGACTCAACAGGTCTTTTCAAGCATATCATATCGCCCAATGCAACATTGGCATTGGCCATGGCTGCGATCTCACTTTAGTTACTGGGTTTTCTCAATCACAGCATATCTCCAAAGATCTCAGTCTCCTGTCATTGCCTCTGTGAGACCCACCAGTTTAATAATTTTTCCTAACTTCAGCAATTTGAGCAGGGGTTTGTTGATTACATTAATTACCAGTATTTTACTGGTGTTTATTTTTATCAACCCCCAAAAGAATGAAAGGCAAATTTGACCTTAGTTGACCAGGATTTGAACTCAGAACATAAAAAAAACCCAGCTTAACAATGACAGCTATTTTACTAAATTCTTCATTATTTTCGGAATTAATTGAAAAACAAAAGTTGTGTATTTCAACAGAGATATAATAACAAAGGGGTAATTTTTTTTTGTTTTGATCTCGTTGCTGTGTACTGCAGGCGTCTTTTGTCAATTCACAGCACTCAATACCAGCCAGCCAGCCTGCCAACCAGCACAGTCTTTCATTATTAATAAATTTTTATCAACCAACTGACCTAAGATGCAGTGTCTATCAATTCTTTTCATAATTCAAGAAATATCAAAAGTTAGGACATTTTCTTTTTTATTTATTCCTTTCCACCACCATCCATCTTTTCATATGTCAATATCGTCTCTGTAGGAAATTTTCAATAACTTTTGTACTATTCTTGTAGATATAAATCTATAAGATATTTAGTACCTGAAAATAGCTGAAATTTCTTATGATTGGTTATAATTCTTAGTTAAATCTTGGTAGGATAATGTCATAGAACAGTTGGATATGGCATTAGAAGATTCTTTTTGTCACTGAGAATTTTAATTATATTTCCTATTTAGATAGTAAATATATATAAATAGGTATCTTTCAGATAAAACCTACATTCATCTGTGTATTGTTTCTGTGGTGGCTTTTTAAATTTAACCAATCTGATGGTCAGAATTTCTAAAAGAGAAATTTATGCAATTGTTTTGAAACTTGGCTGTGTGGTTAAGACACTTGCTTTGCAACCGTGTAGTTTCAGATTCTGTATTTACTTGTGCTTACGGTGGTATTCACCTGGGGTAGGTTGAGCTGGTTCTGACCAACAAGTTCACTATGTTCCTCATGTATGCTGACCACATTTGAAAGTTGGTTCTCGTGTTCTTGCAGGCAAGGTAATGCTTCTACCTGTATCCCAAAATTCCAACTTGCAAATTTGATAAAATGCCTCCTCCCCACCGCACTGGGAAAGCAAGCACATTGGATACCATGGACACTGTAGCTGTAATCATTTGTTGTTGAGGTGTGGAGGTCAGGTTTGGAGTTTTAGTGGGAATACAAGTTCACATGGGGTCCCCTGTTGCATGCATGGTGCCTGGTCACATGCAGGAAACCTTGGACAAGTGTCTTCTACTTATAATCCTAGATCCACCTAAGCTTTGTGAGTGGAATTGGTAGATGGAAACTAAAAGAAGCCTGGCATATGCATGTGTGTGTGTGTGTGTGTTATGTGTTTATGTGCATTTATGTATGTTTTTTTGTGTGTTAGTGTTTCCTTGTCTTGCCATCTGATAGATGTAAAATAGTGTCGCCATCATGCAAGCAGTCTACTTTCAATCTTTTGTGAAACTATATCTGGTCACAGAGAAATATTACCTTAGTTTGAAATAGGTGAGGGTTGGTGACTGGAAGGGCATCCAGTCATTAAAAACCCATCTCAACAAATTTCATCCAACCCATGCAAACATGAAAAAAGTGACGGTAAAATGTAGAAAAGAAAAATATATATATATATATATATATATATATATATATATATATATATATATATATACATGTGTGTAAATCTACGTGATGGGCTTCTTTCAGTTTCCATCTGCCAAGTCCACTTCCAAGATTAAAATCCCACTCCAAATGACATTCAAGTCCTGATATGCAAGATCATGTTAAAAATAAATGTATTTTGACCCTTATTTTGACCCTTGCAGCCTTGTGTGTTTTTAGTGAATTAATTCCAGCTGGGCATCACTCCTGAAATGGTTGGCATTAGGAAGGGCATCCTGCCATAGAAACCATGCCAAATCAGACTGGAACCTGGTGCAGCTCTCAGTCAAACCGTCTAACCCATGCCAGCATAGAGAGTGGATGTTAAATGAGGATGATGATGATGATGATGATGATGGCTCAAGTCTAGTTTCAAATGACTGCAGTGTATCTGTAACTGAGAAGGTGAAGTT
>NC_043013.1:28659243-28664243 GCF_006345805.1 Octopus sinensis
AAAGACTTCAACCAGTTAAGCTTATCTTTGTACTTAGTAGACAAAAGCTTTCTTTAGGAGTGTTTAGCTCCTTGATTGTGTAATTAAATTTCACTGCCATTCCTGTAATGATGTTAATTATCCAACACAAAAATAGATTTGGTATTTTCTGCTCCTGCAATATTTTTTCAGTATCTCTTGTACATAGGGTTTTCATGTCCACCACTAAGAGTATTTGATTTATGTTCTGTATACAACTTGAGATGTTTGCCTTACCTTAATGTTCGTTGTCCTCTTTAACAATTATATATCTGCTGCATCGGAAATCTGCAATGGCTCCATAACTGCCATCTTGGCTATAACCTTGGAGCCCTAGTAATCCATTACAGCACTTACCTAGCATACCTAATCATTTAAATCACCTGTGAACTTAACCCCAGGATAGACTCAAAAGAGATCTAAGGAAGAATGTAACAATCAAGAAGGTGAATGACAATGACCTTTTTGTGTGCACAGTCTGTGACAAACCATGCCTGCCTTTTGCTGGCCTCAAATCTCATATATGCGAACACATGGAAAATGAACCTCCATTAACTATTCTGCCTATATGTCTGTGCACACCTTTGAATGCAGTGTATACCAGAAGGTTTGCAAATCCAACGGAGGCCTGAAAAGACATGTTAAGATCCACAAAGAGCAGAACTTATCTGCAGGTCTTGGTGGTCCAAATCAGAGGTGCAATCTATGTGGGTGTCTTTTCAGAACATTGATTTAAAAAGCCACATCAGATGCCATAATGGTGCTAAGGTGTAGGTACAGGACGTGGTCAAACTCTGTATAAGGAGTAGACAACCACTATATGGTTCAAATAGACAGAAAACAACAGACAAAGACAGGTGAGGGAACAACAAGCAGGTGTATTAGTTTGATGCTTTGGAAGAATGGAAATGTATTTGACATTTCGAGCCTATGCTCTAGGACAGAAAGAATTGAGAGGGAAAAAATGGTGAGAAAACAAAAAAGAGAGAAAGAAAAAAATGATGTATACATGCATACTGCCAACTACCTAGAATTCACAAGAGTAAAAAAGAGAGACAGAGACAGACAGAAAAAAGGAAAATGTCCCTTGCATTTGAAAAATTCGGAAATATTTAAAAACAAAACATTTCACTTAATTTTTCCACAGTTTAATTGGTTTTCATGCTTTACACTAAGTTGAAAAAGTCACAAAAACTGAAACTGGTACTAAAATGTTCTTCATGATAAAATTATTTTAGCATTTTCTACCTTGTCTTATTTTCCTTATACATACACATACATATATATGCATACATACATACATATATATGCATACATACATGCATACATACATACATACATACATACATACATACATACATATATATATATATATCTAGAGAGAGATGTATATGTGTGTATGTTACTACATAGATACAAATATATACAATATATGCTTTGCATATTTTCTTTAGTTCTTTAGTTCATTTTAACCATTTACACCTAAGACCATGCTGGAGTACAATTTTGGTTTATACGACGATGATGAAGATCATATACATCATACAAGTGTATATGCCTACATACGCACATATATGTGTGCACAAATACTTACAAACATACTTACATACATACATACATACCTACATGCATACATCCATACACACATATATATACATATGTAAATACTCATATACACACACACACTTCAGCTTTGTTTGTATTTATGTTGCTGTCCTTATCTTTTATTGCAAAGTATGTTTTTATGTTTCATCCCTCCATTTTACAGACTGACTTGAAAAGATTATGACTGTTATTGTTCTTCGACTCACTTTCTTCTTATGGTTCTGTTTTGTCTTGTAGGTTCTTGTTCTTTTGTTGTATTTTTTCACTGTTGTTTTGAATGTTTTTGTTTAGTTGTTTTCTTTTCTCTTCTTTTTTTTCCCTTTCCTTGTTTGTATCATTCAGCTTTGATAATAATCGTCTAGGTTGTTTGACATTTTTGTTCTCATTTTTCACCTTTGATCGTATACTGTCTCTGTTTCTGATGGAAGGCCCATCACTTGTTTTCGAACTTTCAAGTTAATCGTATCATCATCACCACCACCACCACCACCACCACCACCACCATCACCACCACAATCACCATAACCATCATCATCATCAACATCATTATCATTGCTATCACCTCATGAACCACCACCACCACCACCACTAATAACATCATCATGACCATCACAATCACCATAACCACCACCACCACCACCACCACCACCATCATCATCGTTTTGCTGTCCAGACTTCTATGCTTGCATGGGTCAGATGCAATTGTTGAAATGGATTTTCTACAGCTGGGTGCCTTTGCTATCGCTGACCCTCAATCTGTTTCCAAGTTAGGCAATAATTTCCCATGACCAGATGTGTTTTCAGCAATGATTAAAAAACAAAGGACACTACTCACATGAAGGTGGCACTCATTTACAACTATCACATGATGTCAAAGCAAGGAAACAGTAACACATGCACACACACACATATACACATACATCATTTAACATACACAATTACAAAATAGCAACTTATAGTTTCATATTACTCTCTCTGATTCACACACTTATTGCAGTGGTCCTTCAGTTTTTCTAAGCCCTGTAAAAGAACTTGAAATGTTGGGCCTCCAACCAGGCCTTTCACGGTACCCTTAAAGCCAAGAACTTTTGAGCACCCCCTCATATATATATAGAGTTTACATTTCCACTATAGTTAGGATCAGCAAAACATACTCCATCCAGTGAGAGATAAATATCATTTAATATACACAATTACAAAAAAGCTGCCAATAGTTTCATACTTTAAGGTACATTAAATTGCCAGATTCATATAATATGCTATATATCTCCAAACAATCTTTCAGGCTCAGCTCATGGCATATTATATGAACCTGCCAATTTAATGTACCTTAAAGCATGAAACTATTGGTAGCTTTTTTTGTAATTGTGTATATTAAATGATGTGTGTTATGGTTTCCTTGCTTTGACAGCATGTAATAGTTATAAATGAATGTCACCTTCATGTGAGTGGTGTCCTTTGTTTTTTAATCTTTGCTGGAAACATATCTGGTAATGGGAAATTATTGCCTTACTTGGAAACAGATGAGGGTCAGCGATAGGAAAGGCACCCAGCTGTAGAAAATCCATTTCAACAATTACATCTGACCCATGCAAGCATAGAAGTCTTGATGGCAAAACAGTGATGATAATGATGATGGAGGTGGTGGTGGTGGTGGTGGTGGTGGTGGTGGTGGTGGTTTGTGTAGCGATAGCAATGATAAATAAAATCATAATTAACTGATCCTCCTGTATTTTCTTTTACTTAAAGCCAGGAACTTTTCAACACCCACCTCGTATATATATGTATATATATATATATATATATATATATATATATATATATATATATATATATATATGACTGGGTTCTTTCACTTTCCATGTACCAAATTCACTCACAAGGCTTTGGTCAGCCTTGGCTTTAAGCTTTAGAAGAGAACAAGTTGTCACACAGTGGGATTGAACCCAAAATCATGTTGTTAGGAAGCAAACTTCATAATGCACTTTTCTTCTGCCATTCTTGTTATTCTTTCCTTAAAAGACACACTTTATGTCAAAAGGTGCAGAAATGTCTCCTATCCATATTTCAAACTCTCAAACCAGATTTTATTAGAAATTTTGTTCACATTATATTGCTTTGTTACTTTCTGTGTTTTCTTTTTATTTTCTTCTTTTTTTTTTTGTGCAATTAAAGTTTGCCACAAGCAGAAATTCTTTGGAATATACCTTAGCCATGTGATATATTTTATTTTTTTCACTTAGAAATACAGTTATGGTACTTTGATTTTGGGAAGATCATTTTGAACATTTTAGCACTAAATTCTTACACAAATCGTATCAGAAATCCCTGACAGTCCATCTGATTCAAGCACTCATGTGGAAATAACAAAAGAAGAAATAAAAAAGGTGGTGAGCTGGCAGAATCATTAGCACACTGGACAAAATGCTTAGCAGTATTTCATCTGCCGCTACGTTCTGAGTTCAAATTCTGCCGAGGTTGACTTTGCCTTTCATCCTTTCGGGGTTGATTAAATAAGTACCAGTTACGCACTGGGGGTCGATATAATCGACTTAATCTGTTTGTCTATCCTTGTTTGTACCCTCTGTGTAGCCCCTTGTGGGTAGTGAAGAAATAGGTATTTCATCTGTTTTTATGTTCTGAGTTCAAATTCCACCAAGGTTGATTTTGCCTTTCATCCTTTCGGGGTTGATAAATTAAGTACCAGTTGCATACTGGAGTTGATCTAATCAAATGCCTCCCTCCCCAAAAATTTTGGGCTTTGTGCCTAGAGGAGAAAAAAAAAACAAATAGAAAAGGCAATTAAAAGATTGAAGAACTGTATGCCCCCCTCCCCCCAGAACAGATTCCATCTGTGCTGACTTACTAGAAGCATGAAACACATGTCTAGTATGCAGCATGTGACCTGGTGCTCCATCGGTTATGAAGGAGAGTGTTCCAGTTGATCTGATCGAGAGAACAACCTGCTTGTGAAGTTAATGTGCAAATGGCTGAACACTCCACAGACACATGTACCCTTAATGTAGTTTCCAGAGAGATTTGGTGTAACACAGTGTGATAAGGCTGGCCCTTTTTGAATTACAAGTACAACTCATTTTTGTTAGCCAAGTGGAGCAATGAAAAATGAAGTGACTCATTCAAGGACACAATGTGCCACTGGGGATTGAACTCGTTGCCTGACACTTATGAGCTGAATACACTGGCCACTAAGCCTGGTACCTTCTCTGCAGCATGTGATATTAAACATACTGTGGACAACAAAATAAGACTGCTATAGCCTGAAGCTGTTTGCTGTTAATAGTAGAAACCTCAGAACTACTATTGGTTTCTCTTTCTTTTTAATACCAGGAAAAACATCAAAGAATTTTCCTTGACGA
>NC_043013.1:28669243-28674243 GCF_006345805.1 Octopus sinensis
ATTTCACCCACTCTCCCAATTTTAAATTTTGAACTTTTTCATCCATATATTTATTTATCTGTCTATCTATTTATCCCTGTCCATTTATTCATAAAATATATTTGTCAACTAAATGTGGCGGTTCTATAGAAGACGGTATTACTGTTGTTTTTAGCCCCAAGAAGACATTCATATCTGTCTGTCTGCCTGTCTGTCTTTCTTTCTTTCTTTCTTTCTATCTCTTTATACACATATCTAAATGCTTATTAAATTTAAAATTTTGAAAATGTGGTTTTTTGCATATTCAGAATCTCCGTCATCTAAAACATAGGGGAAAAAAATTTCAGAAAAAGTTTAAAATTTTAAGTTTACCCTGTATTATAAAAGTGGTAGTAATAATGTGTAAATAAATTAAAATTACTTGGAAAAGATAAATCTGAAGTCTCCTCATGGGATTTGAACCCACATCTCCTGTAGACATGACAGGTGTTCTACTATTGGACCAAAGTAATTCTTTGAATTTCATTATCCATTTAAAAAATTTTATTCTTATCCATAAGAATTGTGTTTTTGGTGTCAATCATAGGAATTTACAAACTTTGAGAACATGAAACAATACTTCAAGGAATGGTGAATCTTGAAGCAAATAAAGCTATAAATAAATGGCATGTAAATAGATATCAAATCAAAGCCTTTGGATAAATGTGTGTGTGTCACTGGAGGCTAGGATCACCAAGCATAGTTTGGCATATTTTGGTCATACTATGTGGAGAAAATCCCTGGAGAAGGACATCATGCTCGGAATGGTCAGTGGCAAGAGAGGAAGAGGCCGACCAAGAACCCGCTGGCTTGACACCATCAAGAGTGATACCAAAATGGACATAGCCAATCTGAAAAAAGCGGCCCAGGATAGAACTGACTGGAGAGTTGACTTCGACTGAGCGGATAAAGAAGAAGTGTGTTATATGCACACGGATATTTTTTGGTTTTTACTTTTTCAATCATTATACTGTGGCCATGCTGGGGTGCTGCCTTGAAGAATTTTTAGGTGAATGTATCGTTCCTGGTATTTATTTTTTCTCTTAAAGCCAGGTATTTATGCTATCATTCTCTTTTGCTGAATTGCTAAGTTATGGGGATGTAAACATACTAGCACTAGTTGTGAAGCAATGCTGGTGGTGGTGGGGTACAACACAGGTACAATGACACACATCCATAAATACACACACACACACATCGTAACATATAATTGCCAACTAAGTGTGGCGTCCTATACAGGACAGTGCTACTGACATTTATAGCCTCAGGAAAACACACACACACACACACACACACATATATATATATAGACATATAACACATATACATGTGTGTGTGTGTGTAAAAGGTTGAATGTAGATTTCTCCTTTAATTGGAGTGGTTTCCAAAACGATTTCTAACATTGATCCTTCATACTTTGCAGAGAATTTACTGGTGTAAATTTGTGTAGATATAAAAAGTTGTGTTAGTATATTAAATGTATGATTAAGTTACAGAATGAAGTTCTATAACAGAAAGCTGTTATGGACAACGCCAATTGGAAACCACCAGACAGTCACCATAATCTTTTGCTGATGCAACTTTGGCTTTGAGAAATATTTGGGAGACTCATCATGATCAAGCCATTGACATGATTGTTTACGGTTATCATAAAGGATCCACTTTTCGTCACAAGTGACTATTCAGTCTAGAAAAAGATAGTTGGTGTTTTGTAGAAAGAGCATTGAGCACACTTCAAAATGCTGAACTTTTTCAATTTTCACTAACCTCATGCAGTACCCATTTATCAAGTTTTTTCATCTTACCAGTCTTCTACAGATTGCGTGAGACCATTGCAACACCGACATCAAGTGTCTGGGACACTTCTCTGACACTTTGATATGATATTTGGTCAACAATTCCTTTCAATTGTTAAATGTCAAAATTGCATGACCGTCCTGTACCTTCATCTTCAAGGCTCTCATCACCACTACAGAATTTCTGAAAGCACCTTTGTACTGTGCGATCACTTGTGGACCCCTCTTCCCATGCTCTGTTGATATTGGCAGCAGTTTGGGAGACATTGTGCCCAAGCTTGAACTCATGCAAGAAAAGTAAGTGAAGGACCTTTTTTGTCATGTTCATAATTAAGGGTGCCTATGCTCCGTTACGTCGACCGGTCTGAACAAGGTGAGATAATAGAAAAAGCATAATTTGTTTATTATCTCCCCTTGTTCAGAACGATCGATGTGATGGAGCATCTTTTGGTAGAAGCTATCATAGTGTTCATGAGTTATTTCATTGAACATTTCAGATATCAATTGGTGGGCTCTACTGGATGTGTTAGATAAGATAAACATTATTCCCTTACGGCTGATGTAGTTTAACTCTATTTTTTTTCAATGCTTGAGCACCAATGGAAAAATTCAAATTTGATTGCAAAGAATTCAAATTTGATGGCAAAGAATCCAAACTAGATCGAAAACATCTATATATACATGTGTACATATGTAGATTTTATGAACAAAGATTTCTATCTTTACGTAGTTGTATTTTTATAATATCTTTTATGTTTTACTTTTATTTACTTTTTTTCACACCTATTAGAGTAATTTCTCTTTATTCAATGGTTTCTTTCATAGCATTATGTTTTAAAAACTGATGAGGATGTCCTTTAGCCCTGGCATCTGAAACTCTGAGTATTATTATGACAACTAACTGATTCTCCTATATTATATATATATATATATATATATATATATATTATATATATACACACACGCATATATATATATATATAGGTGCAGGCATGGCTGGTGTGGTGAGAAGCTTGCTTTTCAACCATATGGTTCCGGGTTCAGTCCCACTGCATGGTACTTTAGGAAAGTGTCTTCTACTATAATCTCGAGCCAACCAAAGCCTTTGGAGTGGATTTGGTAGATGGAATCTGAAAGGAGCCTGCCATATATATATATATATATATATATATATATTACGGAGATGTACTCGCATAGCAAGTAATTTGATCTGAGATCGTGTGCTGAAACGAAAACAATTGCAGCGTGGAAGGTGTTTATAAGCCATTTAAGAAACACACAAAAGCCGTTCGATTCACTTCAACATTTAAGTTTAATTTGTCAAAATATTTTCGTCGCTAAAATCCGCGACCTATTCACTGACAAAGTCCGTGCAGCACGGACTTTGTCAGTGAACAGGTCGCGGATTTTAGCGACGAAAATATTTTGACAAATTAAACTTAAATGTTGAAGTGAATCGAACGGCTTTTGTGTGTTTCTTAAATGGCTTATAAACACCTTCCACACTGCAATTGTTTATATATATATATATAACTATATTGTTATATGTATGTGTAAGTCTGTGTTTGTCCCCTATCATCACTTGACAACCGATGCTGGTGAGTTTATATCTCTATAACTTAGCGGTTTGGTAAAGAGACAATAGAATAAGTACTGGGATTTCCAAGAATAAGTGCTGAGGTCAATTTCTTCAACTAACGACCTTTAAGATGGTGCTCCAGCATGGCCACAATCAAATAAAAGAATACATATATATGATGGGTTTCTTTCAGTTTCCGTCTACCAAATCCACTCACAAGGCTTTGATCAGCCCAAGGCTATAGTAGAAGACACTTGGCCAAGGTGCCACACAGTGGGGCTGAACCCAGAACCATGTGGCTGGGAAGCAAACCTCTTACAACCCAGCCACGCCTGTGCCTATATACATGAAACAAAAAATGTGCTAAGAGACATAACTCAAAGTGGCCAGTGGCTGATTTGAACAACAAAGACTAATAAGAATATATTAAAATTCCATATGAGATAAATTCTTTGATTTATCGAAATTATCTCTACTTTCGGAGATGATAGAAGTATCGCTTGGGAGCAATTGGGACCGACTCCAAATGAGAATGGAAGATAATTTCAAGAATCAAAAATTCCTCACCATATACATATGCATTTATGCATGTATGCGTGTATGTATTTATATATGTATGTGTTAATGTATGTATATATGTAAGCATGTATGAATGTGTATATATTACATACATATATATATGTGTGTGTGTTTGTGTGTGTGTGTGTGTATATCTATCTATCTATCTATCTATCTCTCTCTCTCTATATATATATATATATACTAGCAGTATTGCCCGGCGTTGCTCGGGTTTGTAAGGGAAATAACTATAAAGCATTTTTAGAGAGTTATAGCCAAAAGATAGCAAAAAAATGCATTAAAAATGGAAAAAAATTATAGTAAATTTTTTTAAATCGTTGACTCATCGTAGACATTTTTAGAGAGTTACTTCCCTTATATAATAGCAAACAAAAATGCATTAAAATGGAAAAAAATGATGGAAAATTATTTTTTAAATCGTAGACTCATCGTAGATGCGCGCTAATACCCAGAAGGGCTCGATATGAATCACGACTATAAGATACCCGGTTTTGGTTAAACTGTACCGCAAAATGTGGGAGTAGTTAGGAATCTAAATCGTAGGAGACAGACACACAACTTCACTTTTATATATAAAGATTTGTGCAACAACTAAAACATTCGGTTGTGCAAATTGTTTGCACAGGAAACCTGCCCTGTGTGGCGGTAATTGCCGTTTTTGTGGATCTGTTTCAGCTTTTTTAGCGATTTCTGTTTTGGCGACTTCAAGCCATGAAGTCGTTGTTCTAAAAGAACGCTGGTCTCCTTGACAACGCTTTACGACGTTGATTTCCTTACACTCCCTTCCCCACAGCTTCACGAGGGAGGGAAGAAGGGGGAGAAGCAACACAGGTGCAGGTGCAGGCATGGATGCCAACTCCGCCGCCATCGACACACGAAAAAATATGCGTTAAAATGGAAAAAATTTATGGTAAATTATTTTTTAAATCATAGACTCATCGTAGACGCGCGCTAATACCCAGACGGGCTCGATATGAATCACGACTATAAGATACCCAGAATTTGGTTAAACTGCACCGCAAAATGTG
>NC_043013.1:28676743-28766743 GCF_006345805.1 Octopus sinensis
ACATTTGCTTTAATAAAAAGTTTCTATCAGAAGAAGGTAAAATTTGATCAGGATTTGCAGTTGAATAATTAATTCTCTTGGCCACAGTTTTCTTACGACCTCTCTCTGTACATATATATGTTCACAGAATGACTCTAATCTGATTTTCACTGCTTGTCTCTTAGAAATATTTATAGTTAGACATCACAGGCATTAATATGAAACAGAAAAGAGAATCAAGTCTACTGACAGGGGACTTAAATCATGTATCTATTACTTACCGGTTGACTGCGTTACAAATAACACTACAGATCGCCTGACCGATGTATCTTCTTGAGTTACATACAATAATTTGTTTCTGCTATTTTAACAATATTATTTTATCTCGATATGTGGTTTGAGTTGCATCAGTAAATCTGTATTTGTCTCTTCTATCTCCAACTGTTGTGTTTTGTGTTTAATATTATTTACATTAAAAATTATTTGTTTTTGTTTCTGTTTACATTTTTACTGATCTTTTTTTTTATATCTGTAATTGTTGTGGCTAACCTTTTTCTTTTATATTTTATCCTTCAGTCATTAGATTACGGCCATGCTGGGGTCACCACCTTGAAGGGTTTAAAGGTTTAGTCAAACGAATTGCACCCCCAGGCACTTTTTTTTTTTGTAAATCTTGTACTTATGCTATTGGTCTCTTTTACTGAATTGCTAAATTACTGGGATGTAAACAAACCAGCACTTGTTGTCAATGGGTGGTGATGACAAGCAGAGAAATAAAGACACACACACACGCATATATACAAGAAGAGAGCATATATCAATCAACTTTTGGAAAGACTTAGGTGAAAGTCACCCCACCAGACAGGCAGACAGACAGACAAACTGACAGACAGACAGGCAGACAGACAGACAGACAGGCAGACAGACAGACAAACAGAGAGATAGACAGACAGGCAGGCAGACAAACTGACAGACAGACAGGCAGGCAGACAGACAAACAGAGAGATAGACAGGTAGACAGGCACACAGACAGGCAGAGAGAAAGAGACAGACAGACAGGCAGAGAGTGAGACAGACAGACAGGCAGACAGGATGAAAAGCAAAATTGACAATCTTTTACTTGTTTCAGTCATTAGACTGCGGCCATGCTGGGGCCCTGCCTTGAAGAATATTTTTAGTTAAATGACTCGACCCTAGTATTTATATACGGTTTTAAGCCTGGTACTTATTCTATTGGTTCATTTTGCTGAACCGCTAAGTCATGGGGACATAACCACACAAACACTGGTTGTCAAGCAGTGGTGGTGGACAAACACAGACACAAAGACACAGAGCTACCCCACCCCCAACCCACATACACACACACAAACATACAGCAGGCTTCTTTCAGTTTCCATCTACTAAATTCACTCACAAGGTTTTATGCAGCTTAAGGTGCCACACAGTAGGACTGAACTTGGAACCAAGTGATTGAAAAGCAAACTTCTTACCATACAGCCACAGTGGATTTAGATTTGAATGTAGAACATAAAAAGCCAAAACAAATACTGCAAAACATTTTGTCCTTTGTTTTCATGATTTCACTAATTCCACCATTCTTTAAAAAATGTATGATAATGGTAATTGGTTTATCTTAATTGTATGTGTGTATGTCTATATATATATATATATATATATATATATAATATATATATAACACCCCTATCTCAATTTGTATATATATATATATATATATATATATATAATATATATATATATATATATATATATATATATATATATGTATATATATATGTATATATATATATATATATATATATATATATTAATATATATATATATATATATATATATATATATGTATGTGTGTGTGTATATGTTTCTGTGTCTGTGTTTGTCCCCCCAACATCGCTTGACAACCGATGCTGGAGTGTTTACATCCCTGTAACTTAGCGGTCCGGCAAAAGAGACTGATAGAATAAGTACTAGGCTTACAACGAATAAGTCACTGGGGTCGATTTGCTCCAGCATGCCAACAGTCAAATGATTGAAACAAGTAAAAGAGTAAAGAGAGAGTACATATATATATTCTTGTTTCATTTCATTTTGTTTTTTTATTAGTATATATGAATACATACAATTTATAAGACAAATGGTATTCATTCAATGAAAGCCACATCAAGATGTTAATATCTAGTGGTAATACAAATAAGGATAAGTCATAGAAATTATAAGATAACATATATATTGAATTTTTAGATAATGTTAGAGCCCCATGTTTAATAAATCTATATACAGCTTTGCTGTTAGCATCATCGTTATCATCATCATCATCATCATCATCATCATCATCATCGTCATCGTCATCATCATTATCATCATCACCATCACCATTGTCAATATCATTTAATATCCACTATCCCATGCTTGCATGGGTCAAACAGAATTTGTTGTGGCAGAATTTCTATGGTCAGTTGCCCTTCCTGTTGTCAACTATCACCTGTTTCCAATCAAGGCAATAATTTCCTTATGGTCAGACTATCTGGTCACTGCCTGCACCACTCTGAACTGGGAGCATCCAAATTAGTCTTGTGGAAGCCACCATAGCAGATACTGGCCTGGAATGTATCCTTGATCTTGAGGCAGCGATGATGGACTGAGAAGTGTGGCAAGTGGACTTTGTTGCTGCAGTCTGAGTTGGAACTTGGCCATAATAATAATAACAATAATAATAGCGGTTTCAAATTTTGCCACAGGAGCAGCAATTTTGGGGGAAGGGAACTAGTCAATTACATTGACCCCAGTGTTTCACTGGTACTTAATTTATGGACGCTGAAAAGATGAAAGGCAAAGTCAACCTCAGCAGAATTTGAACTCAGAATGTAGTGGCAGATGAAATACCGCTAAGCATTTCACCCACCATGCTAATGATTCTACCAGCTCACTGCTTTAATAATAATAATAATAATAATAATAATAATAATAATAATAATAATAATAATAGTAATAGTAATAGCCAAATATACTTTCCACTGGAAGAGAACAACATTGCTTGTATGACAGTGATGTTTTTTAAAACCATCACATGATCTCAAGACTGGAGTGCACACACACAATATATATATATATATATATATATATATATATATATACACACACACACATACCATGAGTTTCTCTTAGTTTCCTTCTACCAAATCTACTCACAAGGCATTAGTAAGCTCAGGCTATAAATTGAAGACACTTGCCCAATGTGTCATGCAGTGAGATTGAACCCAAGGCCACATGTCTCTTAACTATGCTGCCACATCTCTGCCTAATACTATTTACAAATTTAATTCCAAATATGTTGTGCCAGTCTGTAATGAGAAGGAAAATCATTATCTTAATGAATGATATTGATCAAGAAATGTAAAAGAGGCTACTCCCAGGATCCTCCTCCTCCTCCTCATCATCATCATCATTTAACATCTGATTTATTTTATGTGGCTGGTTTGACAGGAGCTAAGACTGGGAGCCACTGGCATGGCTTCTACAGCTGGATACCTTTCCTAATGCCAACCACTTGACAAAGTGCACTGGATGCTTTTTTTACATGGCACCAACACCACTGCTTTTTGTGTGGCACCATCACCAGTTCTTTTCACCTGGCACCAGCCCCAGTTCTTCCTACCTGGCACCATCACCAGTTCTTTTTACCTGGCACCAGCACCAGCACCATTTCTTTTTACCTAGTACCAGCACCATTTCTTTTTACCTGGCACCAGCACTATTTCTTTTTACCTGGCCCTATCACCAATGCTTTTTATGTGGCATCAGAAAATCCCTAACTTTTTTTAAAAAGTAGTTTGGGTCCAATAGTTGACTTGTTTCTGTAATGAGGTGAGAGAAGCTTCACATTACATGTAGCCTTACTCATTTATGATTGTAGCCAGACTGTTTATAAGTTCAGTTTTATTTCAGGAATTGATTTCCAGAAAACTTTCAATAAAGTCTAATAAGAAAGATAAAATAGCTTTATGATTTTTTTTTAATAAAAAAACAACAAAAACAGTAAAAACAAACAAAACTAACCCAAAACAGCAATCATGAAGTGACATCATGACATTTTTCGTAAATTGCTGGAAAATTGAATATAAATCTATCAAAGTAAATTACATTTAAACTAATAAAAGAAAGGTAAAAGAGAACAACAAAAAAAAAGAAAAGAAAAAATAAGAAAAACCAAACAACAAAACAAAAAAAATAAACTCTGGCATCTTTAACAAATTAAGACTCTTCTTTTGAAATCAATATCCATAGAAGCTAATTGATCTTTAATTGAGATAAAAGTTTATTTTCTATATCAGAACAAACTTTTAGTCAAAGCTAAATCTAAATTCTGGCTTTTTTTTTGGCCTTAATTTTTTTTTATACAAATTCTTGGGTAATTTTTAAACACTGATTTGTTTTCTTCAATGTTAATATTACTGTTTTGGTCGTGATTCCTACTTATTTGTATTGAGTCTTACTCTGGTGAAGTGGTAGTGGTGGTGGTGGTGGTGACAGAGTGACTCTGTTTGAAACAGAACTGTAATAGGGGGATACTAATCATTGCCCAGGCCCATGGAAGAACTTGAATTCACTACAGCAAGCATACCTAGGGTTTGAACTGTCACTGCTTGTACAGTTCTATATTTAAGAGATGAGGAACTATTTACATTATTTACATTTGACGTATATTTGTCCTCATCTTGTTTGTTGTTAACACAAGGTTTCGGCTGATATACCCTCCAGCCTTCATCAGGTGTCTTGGGGAGATTTTGAACCTGGGTTCTCATTCGTAAGGTGTTTTTCGATGTTATTATTATTATTATTATTAATCAGATCACTGCTTGGAATTGAACTCAGAATCTTGGGGTTAGTAGCCCGCACCCTTACCCACTATGCCATATGAAAAATACCTTAGGAATGAGAACCCAGGTTCGAAGTTTCCCCAAGACACCTGATGAAGGCTTGAGGGTGTATCAGCCGAAATGTTGTGTTAACAACAAACAAGATGTGGACAAATATCCGTCAAATGTAAATAATGTAAATAATGTCACTGCTTGTGCACTGCCCTCACTATACAAATGACCCATTCCTCTGCACAACACCTATTTGCCATCAAATCGATTGGGCTTGATTGATTTGTCAGTTGGTTGATTGCTTATAATAATAGTAGCACATGAAATAATTGAATACTTAAACATGGGTTACTCATAGCTTCAACATATTATGCCTCTACTTGAAACATGCCTTGGCCTTGAACACTAGGCTGTTGACCTAACCAGGTTCTTCAGCCCTAACTGGTGACCCCTTGGGATGCCTTACCCAGAGTCTTTCATTCATAGGTGTCTGTATCAACATCATCTCCTCACTTGGTTTATCAACCAGCTGGAGTATGGGGAGGGGGTGTTTGGAGTTGTATGAGGATCAGTGATACCTCTTCATGTGACCATCCCTAACAAGGTGCAGCTGCCAGACACCAAAAGTGCTACCTCTAATCAGAGACCCCTACTATCTAGATACATTATCTTTTTATCTTTCACTCATTTCAGTCATTTGACTGGGGCCATGCTGGGGTACTTCCATGAAGGGTTTTTGGGCAAGCAACTCAACACTAGGCCTTATTCTTTTTGTTTATTTTTAAAGGCTAGTACTTATTCTATCGGTCTCTTGTGCTGAACCACTAAGTTATAGGGATATAAACACAGCAACACCAGTTGTCAAGCAGCTGTCAGGGACACAAACAGACAGAAAGACATACACACAAATAGATATATACATGTATGTATATATATATATATATATATATATATATATATGTATATATATATATATATATATATGTGTGTGTGTGTGTGTGTGTATGATGAGCTTCTTCTGGTTTCTATCTACCAAATCCACTCACAAGGCTTTGGTCAGCCCAGTGCTATAGTAGAAGACAATTACCCAAGGTGCCACAATGTGGGTCTGAACACAGAACCATGGAGTTGGGAAACAAGCTTCTTACCACACAGCCACACCTGTGCCTATTATGTCAAACTACCCCCCAAAAGAAAAAAAAAACGCAGATGTGATTGCCATGGATGGAATGCCTTTGATCATAAGCTTACATGATTTGGGCTCATCTGGGGGTCAAATGTCGACCAATATGCTGTTTGACTTCTGACCATGTCATCTTCTTGTCTGTGCATTTAGAGTTTAGTTCCAGTAATTCGATTATCTCCCTTTGGTATGTAGACCTGCGCGAGTTTTTTTTACTCACTAAACTAAGCTGCCAGCTATGTAGATTATGGATTTATTTATTCAGATAATTAACAAACGTGAGCAGCAAGGATTCTGTTCCTTTGTGTAAACAAGGTCCGCTTATAGCCTCCCTCCCTTCCACCACCCAATAAACACACACATGCACACACACACGCACACTCTGTACAAACATATCTGCATGCATAATAAAGATTTATAGACACGCACGTACAGGCATACACGCACACACAACCCATGCCAGCAGGGAACATGGACATTAAATGATGGTGATGATGATGATGATGATGATGATACCTGTATATGCATGTGTGAATACACACACACACAGACATGTGCACTCAGACACACACACATGCACAAACACACACACATACACACACACACACACACATTCAACATGTGCCAGCTTGAAAGATGGACATAAAATAAGTGATGATGATATCTGTATATGCATATGCAAATACACACACACACATGCACTCACATACACACATATATGCACTCAGACACACACATGCTCACGCACGTGTGTGCACACACACACAAATGCTCACACACACGTGTGCACATACACACACACACACACACATTCAACATGTGCCAGCTTGAAGATGGACATAAAATAAGTGATGATGATATCTGTATATGCATATGCAAATACACACACACACATGCACTCACATACACACATATATGCACTCAGACACACACATGCTCACGCACGTGTGTGCACACACACACAAATGCTCACACACACGTGTGCACATACACACACACACACACACACACACATTCAACACGTACCCGCATGGAACATGGACATAAAATGAGTGATGATGATATCTGTATATTCAGTGTAAATACACACAAACATGCACTCATGCACGCACACACACAAGCATGCACACATGTACATACATGCGCACACACACACACATTCAACACGTACCAGCATGGAACATGGACATAAAATGATGATGATGTTATCTCGCATGTGTGTGTGTGTGTGTGCGTCTGAGTGCACAAGTGTTTGTGTATAGACTTATATATACACACTTATATATGCAGGCACAGGTGTGGCTGTGTGGTAAGAAGCTTGCTTCTCAACCACATGTTCAGTCCAACTAAGTAGCGCAAGTGTCTTCAACTATAACTTCGGGCCGACCAAAGCCTTGTGAGTGGATTCAGTTGACAGAAACTGAAAGAACCCCATTCCATATATATATATATATATATATATATATATTATATATATATATATATATTCATCATCATCATCATCATTTAACGTCCGCGGGTTGGATGGTTCGACCAGGGTCTGGAAAGCCAGGAGGCTGCACCAGACTCCAGTCTGATCTGGCAGTGTTTCTACAGCTGGGTGCCCTTCCTAACGCCAACTACTCCGTGAGTGTAGTGGGTGCTTTTTACGTGCCTGATGATGATGATGATGATTTATATATATATATATATATATATATATATATATATATATATATATATATATATATATGCATATGTGTGTGTGTGTGTATGTATTATGTATGTATTTGTGTGACTGTTTTTGCCCCCCCACCGCCACCATCGCTTGACAACCAATGTTAGTATGTTTCCATCCCCGTAACTTAGTGGTTTGGCAAAACAGACCAATAGAATAAGTACTAGGCTTACAAACAATAAGTCCTGGGGGTCGATTTGTTTGACTAAAAGGTGGTGCTCCAGCATGGCTGCAGTCAGATGACAAGTATAAGAATAAGAGAAAATATATATATATATATATACATGTCTTTCTCTCTCTCTCTCTTATATGTATAGAATGATACATACACACACACGCGCATACATACACATGTACATACATGCACACACACACATGCATGCACATACATGCACAGACATGCACATACACACACATATACATGCACAAACACACACGCACACACATGTATACATGCACACACACATATATGCACATACATGCACAGATACACACATGCACATACACACACAAATAGATGCACACACACATGCACATACGCACATATATACATGCACACACATACATGCACATACACACATGCACACACATACATACATGCACATATATACATGCACATACATGCACACACATACATGCACACATGCACACACATACATATACATGCACATACATGCATATACACACATGCACACACATACATATACATGCACATACATGCACACACATACATGCACATACACACATGCACACACATACATATACATGCACATACATGCACACACATACATGCACATACACACATGCACACACATACATAGACGTTAAACGATGATGATGATGATGATGATGATGATGATATACACACGCACACATATATATTATTTTTGTTTTCTTCTTCTTGCTGTTGTTGTTCTTGTTCTTCTGTCATTCTTCCTATTTCCTTCTGTTTTTCTTCATTCTTCTTCTTGTGTGCTTCATTCTTTCATGCTGTTCCTGCTTTTCCTGTTTGCTTCACCCACCACCACCACCACCACCACCACTTTCCTATTCTTCTTTACTTTTTCTTCTAGTTTTGGATGATACCACCACCACCACCATCACCACAATTACTACTACTACTACTACTACTGCCACCACCACCACCACCACCATCACTACTACTGCTCCCACCGTCGCCATTACTACTACTACTACTACTACTATTACGAACACTGTTGCTGATGCTGTTGGTTATTGTAATGATGGTGATGACAGTGGTGGTATTATTACTACAACCTTAGTAGTAGTAGTTGTAGTAGTAGTCTTAGAAGTGATGGTAGTAGTGGTGGTAGTATGACCATATCCCAAATATTTCTAATTGTCCAACCCCCATGCTAGCATCTTAAATGATGATGATGTACTCTAGGTGATGTTTGTTTAGTTGTTGTTGTTATTAAGGCAGCGTGCTGGCAGAAGTATTAGCATGCCAGGTGAAATGCTCAGCAGTATTTCATCTGTCTTTTACGTTCTGAGTTCAAATTCCACCGAGGTCAACTTTGCCTTTCATCCTTTTGGGATCGATAAATTAAGTACCAGTTGCGTACTGAGGTTGATCTAATTGACTGGCCCCCTCCCAAAAAATTTTGGGCCTTGTGCCTAGAGAAGAAAAGATTATTATTATTATCATTATTATTGAGGGAGCAAGCTGGCAGAAGTGTTAGCACACCAGGCGAAATGCTTAGCAGTATTTCGTCTGTTTTTACATTCTGAGTTCAAATTCTGTTGAGGTCAACTTTGCATTTCATCCTTTCGGGAGGGGGGGTGTTGATAAATTAAGTACCTGTTGCATACTGGGATTGATCTAATCGATTGTCCCCACCACCCCCGGTCACCAAAAACTTCAGGCCTTGTGCCTAGAAGAGAAAAAAATTGTTGGCACGACAGACAAAATGCTTAGCAGCATTTCATTTGTCTTTATATTCTGAGTTCAAATGCAGCCGAAGTCGACTTTGTTTTCCATCCTTTCAGGGTTGATAAAATAAGTACTAGTCAAATGCTGGGGTCAATAGAATCATCTAGCCTCCCCCACCAAATTTCAAGCCTTGTGCCTATAGTAAAAAGTATTGTTATTATTACTATTATTGCCTCCACCTTAGTGAAGAATGGCGGTATTGTTTTCAGTCTAGTTTGTTTGTCCGTGGACAAGATATCTCAAGAACCACTGGATGGATTTAGATGAAACTTTCAGGGATGTTTTGCCTCATGACTGGCACAAACTGATTAGATTTTGGGATTGATCTGGTACCAGACAAGGATTCTGGATTATTTTTCCTGTTGTTTTACTTAATTTTTGAGAGCAGCCAGGTTCATTTTTAGTATTCTGATTTGTGAGAGCAGTTGAATTTATTTCAGATATTCTCATTTTTAAAAAATCATCTCCAGCTAATCGTTGAGAGGATGTTGGTGTTGCCTTGGTGGAGGTTTGCACTCTCTGAGTGCTCTTGTTAATATTATTATTAAGGCAGTAACCTGGCAGAATTGTTAGCATACCAGACAAAACGCTCAACATTCGCTCATTCATTATTACATTCTCAGTTCAAAAACTGCCAAGGTTGTCTTTGTTTTTCATCCTTCTTGGGTCAATGAAATAAATACCTGTTGAGTACCAAGGTCGATGTAATTACTCTCTTCCCCCAAAATTTCAGGCCTTGTGCCTTATAGTAGAAAGGATTATTATAGTAATGTCATTCCCATTTGTACTCTTGTGTTTTTACATTCCAGGTTCAAATCCTGTCAATGTCAACTTTGTTTTCTCATCTGGGTTGATGAAACCTAAGGATCATTATTATGACAGTAATATCACCCTATATTGTCCTCCTTTTGGCAAAATATCTGATGGTATATGTTTCAGGACTTTTACATTCTGGGTTCAAATTACATTGAACTCAACTTTGATTTTCATTACTCTGGAATCAATTAAAGAACCAGTGAAATACCAGCATCAATTTAATCAACTAACCCTTTTCTTGCAAATTCTTGGTCTCATACCTTTGTTAAAAGCAGTTATCACATATGCTGTATTTTCTTGCATTCAAGTTGAAATTTTCAAACCTTAATTTACAGCCAAAATTAGCAGTTTGACGTATACACCAAGACATCTTTGGAGGACCAAAAATCACTTGAGAAATGCTGCAGGATTTAGGAAGACAGTGATAACATTTGAATAGTTACACTATATACTATGAGGCAACTGGCATCCATGCTGGTGGCATGTAAAAAACACCTGTTGAGCGTTGGGCCTCATGGAAGCAATTTGGCTGATATCAGTGTTGTGTAACTGGCACTTGTGCTGGTGGCATGTGAAAAGCACCTTTTGAGTATTGGGCCTTATGAAGGCCATGAAAATTGACTGAAACCTTCAGCAATATGCTGTGCTTGAGAAGAAGACCCGTTGAGCCACGTGAAAGCATGGGGGTAGAAGATACTGGTGTCATGCAACTGGCACCCATGATAGTGCCATGTAAAAGCACCCATTACACTCTTGGGGTGGTTGGTATTAGGAAGGGCATCCAACTGTAGAAACCATGCTAAATCAGACTGGAGTCTGGTGCAGCCACATCAGCTTGTCAGCTCTGGTCAAACCATCCAACCCGTGCCAGCATGGATAATGGGATGTTAAGAGATGATGGTGAACTTGTATGTCAGGGAATCTGGTAATGTCTCCTATTTATCCACCTGTCTTGCCGTATATATTCTCTGAACTTACCATTCTAAGTTCAAATTCTGCACTCATTCAATAGTTATATATTTCTGGTTTCTGTGTTTATGTTTATCACTTGCAGGATGGGTCTATTTGCCAGTTATGTCCATTGCAAAGATCAACCCACTGACTTTCTATAGAGGGTGGTCTTGCTCTGCAATGAAGCAAGTTGTATGATAGATGCAGTTGAATGGTTTGAGAAGAGAGTTTTTCCTTGTGGGGTGAGCTCTTGTCAGCTTCTTCAAATGTCATTTAGAGGGGTAGGTGAGAGTAGAGAAAGACATACTGCCTCCCATTAAATTTTATGAAAAGGTGGGTGAGAATGGTGATATTGGTCTGGTGGGACCAAACGAGCTTCATACACTCTCATACCCCACCATCTCCCTTTCTCTCTTAAATGAGGATATTTGTAGATGTTAATGTTTTCTTCAAGATTCTTATCTGCAGCTTTGGGATCAAATGTAAATAGGCGCAGGAGTGGCTGTGTGGTAAGTAGCTTCTTTACCAACCACATGGTTCCGGGTTCAGTCCCACTGCGTGGCACCTTGGGCAAGTGTCTTCTGCTATAGCCTCGGGCCGACCAAAGCCTTGTGAGTGGATTTGGTAGACAGAAACTGAAAGAAGCCCGTCATATATATGTATATATATATATATGCGTGTGTGTGTTTGTGTGTCTGTGTTTGTCCCTCTAGCATTGCTTGACAACCGATGCTGGTGTGTTTATGTCCCCGTTACTTAACGGTTCGGCAAAAGAGACGGATAGAATAAGTACTGGGCTTGCTTACAAAGAATAAGTCCCGGGGTCGATTTGCTCGACTAAAGGCGGTGCTCCAGCATGGCCGCAGTCAAATGACTGAAACAAGTAAAAGAGTAAAGAGTAAGAGTAAGCTTTTCCTTGTTAAAATATTTAAAAGCTTCCTTGGGTTGTGTTTGAATTTGTTTGTCAACTTGAAAGAACAAAATGATTTGAACACAAAACACTCCTAATGAATGCATTCTTCGATTAAACTGTAAACTTTTAAACATTTTTGTGTTAAGTTCTGGAGGGAAAAAATGATGATTACACTGGATCCCCAAATGAGCTGATGAGAATCCTGTACAAAGATTCAAAATCCCATTTTATAGAATACAAGCTTATATCTTATACATTTTCTGAGTACATACTAACACACACACTAGGCTGTGTGGTAAGAAGCTTGCTTCCCAACCACATGCTTCTGGGTTCAGTCCCATTGTGTGACACCTTGGACAAGTATCTTCTACTACTTCCTTGGGCCAACCAAAGCCTTGTGAATGGATTTGGTTGATGGAAACTGAAAGAAGCTTGTTGTATGTATCTTTGAGTGTGTGTTTTTGTGTCTGTGTTTGTCCTCCACTGCTGCTTGACAACTGGTGTTGGTGTGTTTGCACCTTTGTAACTTAGCAGTTCAGCAAAAGAGACGAACAAAATAAGTACCAGGCTTAAAAAAAGAAAACGAGTTCTGAGATTGATTCATTCAACTAAAAATTCTTCATGGTGGTGTTCCAACATTGCTGCAGTCTAATGACTGAAGCAAGTAAAAGATAAAAGGTGTGTGTGTGTGTGTGTGTGAGTGTGTGTGTGTGTGTGTGTGTGTGTGTGTGTGCGTGTGCGCATGTGTGTGTATAAGTAGAAAGATAGACTAACAATAACAGGTGCAAGGAATGTATTTGTATGAAAGCCACATATACAAATTACATGATGAAATTAAGTCTTATCATTACAGCTGTTTCAGATAATTGATTGACTGGTTGATATGACCATGCATATTATGGAAGGAAATCTGATGTTGAGTCAATAATGTAGGTTTACAAACAGCAAAGGAAAAGCATCAATGAGCACGAATTTTGATAGTTCTGTCATGATATCTTTGTCAGATAACTCATCGGATGATTGGTGAGCTTGATGCCATTAATGTTATATTTAATCTGTTGCAGGAAAGACATAAGCAGGAATGAGATTCTAGAGGATCTATATTCTGGGGAAGAAGGATTGGGTTGAGTGGTTAGTGGATGATGTCAGGGGAAGATTGAATGCTACAGGGGTGAGAAGGGATGGAAAGATGAATGGGTTGGTAGGGATTGAATGATGGATGTATGAGGTCAGCTTACTCAGAAGAGCAGAGGCCATCATAGTAGTGGTAGACATGACAGAGAGGAGACAGCATGCCTGTGGGGAGGATGCTGCACTGTGCCTCTTAGTGGTGAAATGCCAATCAACCTGGTGTCCCTTCTCTGGTTGCGGGACAGGATATTAGTGTGCATGGTAGCAGCACTGTCCCAGATATGGGTGCAGCACCCCATTGTCGACCTCACTTTAGCTGTGTGGAGTGTCAGCAGTTATTGAGGACTTAAACATCTTCTGACCTTAAAGTGAAAAGCTTGTCTTTGGGATGTATTCCAAGTGATGCTAAGGATGTGCTTTCACTAGAAGTGATCCTCAGGGTGATCTCTGAAAGGTGGCGAGCTGGCAGAGACGTTAGCACACCGGACGAAATGCTTAGCGGTATTTCGTCTGCTGTTACGTTCTGAGTTCAAATTCCGCTGAGGTCGACTTTGCCTTTCATCCATTCGGGGTCGATAAATTAAGTACCAGTTATGCACTGGGGTCGATCTAATTGACTTAATCTCTTTGTCTGTCCTTGTTTGTCCCCTCTATGTTTAGCTCCTTGTGGGCAATAAAGAAATAAGAAGAGATCCTCAGTGATAGTAAGGCCCAGCATTTGGAGTGACTGTGAAGGTTTCATTTGAGTGTCACTTATGCTTTGAGGAATATGTGAAAAAATTAGAGTGCTTGGAGTGAACCCTGCCAGCTTGCATACGAAAAGCAGGGAATGATGGACAAAGTGTGGTGCTGTAGTGTTTTCTCTGTGTGAATAGTGCCTTTTCCTTTAATAATTTCTTTTTATTTTGGTGATAAAAGAGGCAAAATTGGGTTGGTTCCACTGGAAGGTGTTCACAAGGCAAGTTCTCTGCTTATGGAATCAATGTAAGTTTGAATGTGCTTAGGTACTGAAAATTTTGTGCAATGTTTTCAAAGAAATCCTTTGACAACTTGCAAGATGAAACATAAGTCAGTTACCAATTTTTTTTTCTATTCTTTTATGCTTATAAATTGGCATTGAGGTTTTTTTTTTTTATATTTAAAAAATATTTTAAAGTAATTTTTCTTTTTTTATTGTTCTGCAGAACAAACACACTCCTACGCAGACATGCTGTTATTCTCTTGAGTCTTCAAGACTTTGGTTGTGTTCAGCATCAAAACTCGAAGATTTCAGAATTTGATATCAAACAGAAAATTTCCCTTCCGGTGCAACTGGGATTGGGATGGGAAGGTGGTGGGTGGGAGACATGGAACTTGATGCAAAATTGAGAAATAGGAAGTCTGATTCAGTAGTTTCTTTGCTTTTTTTGTTTTTCCTGTTCTTCCTTCTTTCTTTCTTCACTTCTTTCCTTTTCTCATTGTCTTTATTTTTTACTAGAGGTGGTGGTCATGCTAAGGTTACTGATGGTGGATAGAGTTCTTAGAAAAGGGTTTTCTAATCTTTCTCACCCACCCACCCATGTTTTGGTTTTTTCAAAAATTCACTCTTTTCTTTGTTCCTTCCTTCCTTCCTTCCTTCCTTCCTTACTTCTTTCCTTTCTTTCTTTCTTTCTCTCCATCCACTCCCTCTTTTTACCTTGCTAGTAGCCTCTTCTGTCTGTTTGTCTATATCTCTCTCTGTTTAATCTCTCTGTCTCTCTCTCACTTTCTCTCTGTTTGTCTGCCTGTCTATCTATCTATCTCTCACCTTTGCTTCTTTCTCTCTCTCTTTCTTTAGCATTTTCTTCTTCACAAACCTTCTCATTTTCTTCAGACACTCACTTCCATTACCATTTTCTTTTATGTTCTCCCTATTTCTTTCTTATTATTTTGCACTCATTCCAAGATGGCAAGCTGGCAGAATCATTAGCATGCCGGGCGAAATGCTTAGCGGTATTTCGTCTGCCGCTATGTTCTGAGTTCAAATTCTGCCGAGGTCGACTTTGCATTTCATCCTTTCGGGGTCGATTAAATAAGTACCAGTTATGCACTGGAGGTCGATATAATCGACTTAATCTGTTTGTCTGTCCTTGTTTGCCCTCTCTGTGTTTAGCCCCTTGTGGGTAGTAAAGAAATAGGTATTTCCTCTGTCTTTACATTCTGAGTTCAAATTCTGCCAAGGTCAATTTTGCCTTTCATCCTTCTGGGTTCGATAAATTAAGTCTCAGTTGCATACTGGGTCGATCTAATTGACTGGGACCCTCCACAAAATATTTCGGGCCTTGTGCCTAGAGTAGAAAAGAAATAAATTATTTTGCACACTTTCCACTCTTCCTCTTTCTCTCTCTCTCTCCTTCTTTAACTCTCATTCTATCTCTTGCTTTCTCTCACACTCTCTCTTGCTCCCATCTCATCTCTCTCTCTTTCATTATACACACTCTCTTTCCCTATCTCTCTCTGTCTTTTTCCTCACTCTTTATTTCCACTTTCATTCTTACCTTACTTCATTTTCTCATTCGGTTAGCCTTTCTTTCATACCCTTTTATTCCTTTCCTTCTCACCTATCTCTTTCTTCTTTTCTCTTCCTCTCTCACTCTTTCTGGCATTCTCATTCTTTCTTTCACTCTCTTTCTCTCCCTCTTTCCCTGCTCACTCCTTCTGTTTATCTTCATTCATCAAACTCTGATGTCATGTAAATCATCAGTTTATCTACCAAAACAGCTTCTTTGGGACTTTTGCTTCACACACACACACACACACACACACACACACGCACACTTGTGTGTATTTAGATATGTATACACACACTCACATATATGTATACATATACACATATATACATACAAATATAGGTATATACACATCAAAATGGCTTCTTTGGGACTCTTGCTTCACACACACACACATATACTTGTGTGTATATAGATATGTATACATACATATATATATACACATATATACATACATAAGTATATACACACCAAAACAGCTTCTTTGGGACTTTTGCTTTACACACACAAGACACACACACACACATACATACATATATATATATATATATATATATACACTCATATGTATACATACATACACACATATATACGCACACACACACATATATGTATATACACATGTAAACACACACACACACACATATATACATACACACATATATACATACAAATATAGGTATATATATACATACTACACACACATATACATATATTATATATGACCAACCAAACTGGTTCAAACGTGATTGGTTTGTTACACTATTGGTCTATTGAACTGGTGAAGCAGTACCATCATAAAATATTTTCTTATCTCTGTACTATTCTTTCCTCGTTGGAACCATTGTATTTCAACACTTTAAAGTGATCACCCACCACGACCACCACCACAAAAATGAAGACCTCTGTTTCGCTTTATCAAATCTCTGCATCATATTTACTTAGTAATAAAGCAACAATCTATTTTTCGAAAATTCATTTTGTATTCGTAAACATTTGGCGCTGGTGTGGCTGTGTGGTACGAAGCTTGCTTCTGGACCATTTGCTCTTGGGTTCCGTCCCCACTGTGTGAGGTGCTTTGAGCAAGTGTCTTCCACTATGGCCCCAGGCCAGCCAAAACCTTGTGAGTGGATTTGATTGATGGTAGCTGAAAGAAGCCAGTCATATATGTATGTGTGTGTACGTGTACTGTTGGCGATTTTTTTTCCTCTGTCTTCCCTTCTCTGGATCTTTCCTTCTCCTATGTTTCCGACGAAGAGCTCCGCTCGAAATGTTAAACCCTCCTTCTTTCCTTCTTTCCTGAGCGTCCAATAATACTATATTTGTTCCACGTCCTCGCGTTGTTGTGTTTTTTTGTGCTTTCTTGTTTGGATTAACTTTATATCATATGTATGTTATATACATATTATCTATGTATGTGTGTGTGTATATATATATATATATATATATGTGTGTGTGTGTAAATATATGTTTACATATGTATGTATATTATATGTATATTATGTGTATATTATGTATGTATGTGTATATTATGTATGTGTATATATAAATATGTGTGTGTGTATATATATATATATATATATATATATATATATATGCGTATATATATATGTATGTGCATGTATGTGCATATATATATATATGTATATATATAAATATATCATTATATATATATATATATATATATACACTCATATGTATACATACATACACACATATATACATACATAAATATATATATACACATGCATATATATATATTATATATATATATCATTATATATATATATATATATATATATATCATTATATATATATATATCTTTGATTAAAGGTTTCTAATGGGCCAATCTCTGGCCTCGCTTGCTCGCTTTCTGATGAACAATCAGACAGCAAAGTGAGGTTCTACAGAGCCTGAATTGTGTCAGAAATACATCAAACTTTATTGCACACAAGTGCAACATTTATCAATTAATTGACATAAATGTACTGCAAACATGCTTTTTGTCTTATAGCAATTACATTCAATATGGCTTCCTTTGTTTATGGTCAGATCAGTTATCTGTACAAGTCAATTTTCCTGAACTAAATATTCCCTTGCTAGTCTTGGAAATGGTTGTTGCGTATTCCCCTCTACTTAGCACATTGAAAATTAAAGTTAGTTATTCGGGTTGGTTCTGCTCATTGACAAAAGGAGTTCAATTCTTTGGTTGTATATTTTTTTTTTTTTTTTTTTTTACTTGTCTCAGTCAGAGAACGATGCCTTGAAAAATTTCATCTAACAAATCAACCTCAGTGATTACTTTTTAAGTATGATACTTGTTTTATCAGTCCTCTTTTGTCAAACTGTTAAGTTATGGAGATGGAAACAAAAACAAAGATGCGTGCTTACACACATACAAGAAAGACCCGCACTCAGTTTCTGTCAGATTCACTTGCAAGGAATTGATCTGCCTAAATACACTTGCCTAAGAAGCTGCGCAGTGGGACTGAACTCAAAACCATATGTTTACAAAGAGAGCTTCTTAACCACACGGTCATGCCTGTACGTTAAAATCTAGAATCATCTTAGCTTGTTGACTCTGACTGCAGGTGTCAGCAATTGTTTTGGGAGGTGGGCCAGATTCTTTTCTTTTACTTGTTTCAGTCAGTTCGCTGTGGCCATGCTGGAGCACCACCTTTAGTCGAGCAAATCGACTGCAGGATTTATTCTTTGTAAACCTAGTACTTATTCTATCGATCTCTTCAGTTGGAAGCCCTTCCAAATGCCAACTGCTTTACAGTGTGGACTGGATGCTTTTTACATAGCACCAGCAGTTGTAGATGATTCTTTTTAGTTTTTAGCACAAGCTCTACAATTTTGCAGGGAGAGGACAAGTCACTATTTACATTATTTACATTTGATGGATATTTCTCCTCGTCTTATTTGTTGTTAACACGTGATTTCAAATTCTCAGATTACCCTAAGTGAGCAATCCTGCTATTGGGGTTTCTATCTATTTATTTATTTAATTATTATTTATTTCTCTACTTTCTTTTATATATCCCCTGTTATACTCTTTAATGTGGTAGTATCTCCCCTTGAATGATGTTAACTCCACATGTTTTTTGTTTTTGTAATCTTTTTGTGCTGAAACTTGTCCTTCTATATAGTCTTCCATGTTTTGGGTCCTTGTAGTCAGTAAAAGAAATCATCATCATCATCACCACCACCACCACCACCATGACTATCATCATCATCACCACCAACACCACCACCACCAACACCATGACTATCATCATCATCATCATTATTATTATTCTGAAAGACTCTCGGATAGTTCTTAACTACCAGTTGTTCTTTACTTGAAAGCAGGTAATAACAAATCACCAAAGGTTTCCAGTGGTGCCTTCTCTTGTGACTCAAAGAGACAATACTCTCCTCAGAATGCGAGTTGTGCCCAACAATGCTCTCTTCTGGATGACTTTGAGCCTGACAGCAGCTCCAATATCCTTAATATGTTTTTTTAAAGTTCTTGGAAACTGTTCTTAATGCTCCAATTACCACCAGTATCACCATTGCTTTCCTCATGCCCCATAACTTTCCTACCTCATCCTGCAGTGGCTGGTATTTCTCTATTATTTATTATTATTATTATTATTATTATTATCATTATGATAAACATTGATTCATTGGAAACCACAAAAATAAAATTCTTATTCTATTTTTTTGACACTGGATTTTATTGTTTGTTAAATCTAAGACAAGGAAAACAAAGAATTATTTTTGCTAGCACCATCTCATATTCAGTGAAGTGGTGAGACGAGCCATAGTTTGCTGACCTTTGAGTTGATGCGAAATTTGTAATGAGTGTGATAAATGAAAGGACTTTAGAGAGCTTTGTACTCTCTCTCTCATTCACTCTCTCTGTCTCTGTCTGTCTGTCTCTTTTTCTGTGTTTCTCTGTCTCTCTTAGCAAATAGATGTTAATAACTGTGATTGTCAATATGGAACTAATCCCTTAATCTCTTGCTTGATATCATCATTATCAACATTGCCATCATTTAACATCCTTGTTCTGTGCTGGCTTGGGTTGAACGCTTTGACAAAGATCTGATGGGTCTGAGGATTGCATTGTGCTCAAGCGACATGTTTATTTTTACATTTGTAAATCTTAATTTAGTTGCTGGCCATTTTTGTAAACTATAGAAAATAAAATATTAAAGTCCTTCAGATTAAATATGATTATCAAAATTTGAAGCTAAAAAAAACCCCAACAAAGCCATAAACCCATTTCTGTTTTAATTTTAATTTAATTTAATGTAATTTTTTCATATATTTTACCAAAGCCTTCATTAGTTCACTTTGAATTCAGAGGGTAACAAAAACGAATTGTCTTTTGAAGGTAGATTTTTTTTTAGGAGAAAAACAAAAAACTAGTCACACATATGTTGGCTCTTTATATCATCTGTTTGATAGTGGATTCTTGTTATCTACCGTTATTGCTTTCTCTCAAAAATGTTGAAAGCATAAGTTGAATAAAATTCCTTCTATACATGATTTCTATTTGTTTGTTCATTCTGCCATCAAGGAATTCTCTGTAAAGTTCGTTGGCAATTTTTTCTTTTTTTTTTTTTTTACTCTTTTCAAATAAAATAGAAAAGTACAAAATTTTATATTTAAAACTAAAATTTGGAGGTTAGGAAAAAATAGGTCGTGAAGAATAAAATGAAAATCATAATAAAAAAAAATGTATATTGAAATAAGAAAAAAAAAAAAAGAAAAGAAATAGTTAAAATACATTTAGATTAATGTAAAATTTTCAAAAAATAATATTCAAACTTTTTATGAAAAGAAGAAATTTTTCAATGAATGTTTCACAAATGAATAACATACATGTGTATATATCTATATCTCTAACTACACACACACACATACACAGACACATATATAAAATTTATATATGTGTATATATATATATCTGTCTATGTGTGTACACACACACATATATATTCACATATATATACATATATATTAAATTTCTTTCGTTTTATAATTTAATATAATAAAACTTATAAGAAAACCACAAAGGCGAATGAATGTTAATGGTTGAATTTTTTCATTTATTCATTTTTTTTTTTTTTTAATGTTATTGTTTTTATTGAAATTCTATTCTTCTGTTTGGCAGAACAACAAAATGAAGAAAATTAAGATTGCACAACACTAGTATAAAAGATATATTTTTGATGTGTGTGTGTGTGTGTGTGTGTGTGTGTGTAAGTATTTTTTATCCTTCTTAAGACAAGATTTTCTGTTTCATGTGAAGAAGACTAGTTTGTTGGTTTCATCTTGGAATTAGTTTTGCAGTTTCATCTTCAGATCATTTTTTTCAATGCCATTTTAACACTTTCTCTTAACTTTATTTTTCACAGTTTGAACATACGACCTTCTCCTGTCTTTATATGTGTGTGTGTGTATGTGTGTGTGTTTCTAGTGCTTCTTGTTAATTTCTGTACCTGGCATTAAACATATATACAATGCTTTATGAGATTTCTCTGCAAGTGCATATGGAGCTAGGGAGCACATATCTGTTTCATATGGGGAGAGAAAAAAAATTAACATTTAACCATGCTCTTTACAATATATATATATATATATATATATATATAGTATATATATATAATATATACATGCACATTCTGTTGTGTCTGGGGAGAGTCATTAATATATATATGTATATAAATATATATATATATAATATATATATATATATATATATATATATATATATATATATATATATATATATATATATATCTATATATATATATATATATATATATATATTATATATATATATATATATATTATATAATAATAATAATAATAATAATATGTGACAATTATTCAGTAGCCAAGATAAAACTCTGAGTTTCGGATGCCGAGGTGGAAATCCACACCACCATCTCTTTGGTTATCTGGCCTATCTCTCTGACATAACACATCAGCAAATTCATTTTGATAAAGTGGGTGGATTTCCACCTCGGCATCTGAAACTCTGAGTTTTATCTTGGCTACTGAATAATTGTCACATACTATTTTACAGATAAATTCCTCTATTTACATAATATTGAGGTCTCTTCTTTTTTTGTTATCTTACCGTTTTTACCAATATATAATATATATATATATATATATATATATATATATATATATATATATTTGTAGTTTCAGCTTAGAGCTGTGGCCATGCTGGGGCACTGCTGTTTTGCTACACTGTTATTATTGAGAGCCTCCTCTTATATGTGGCATTTGGTGAGCAAGTGAGTTTGATGTTGCTACCCTCATTTGCACTTCTTGTCGTGAGGTAGGCTCATCTGGGACTCTCGATGAGAAGAGGTCCAGTTTTCATTTGAAAACACCTGCATCCACTTTGAGTAGGTCCTTCAGGCTCTTTGGGAGAATATTAAAAAGCTGTGGGCCCCTGAAACCCAAGCTGTTGCAGTAACTGGTCCTGAAGTGTGATGGCATTGCTGGGATCTTTAGCACTATGTAGTGTCGACCTGTTCTGGCATTGGTGTAGATTTCAATGCCAAAATTTGACACAATTCCTTCCAGGATCTTCCAGATATTACAGTATACCTCTCTCGCCTTTGCTGTAGGGAGTAGAGTCTTAGCTGTTTCAGCCTTTTCCAATAGCTGAGCTGTTGCAATGAGACAATCTTCTCTGTGAAGCTTCACTGGATTGCCTCAAGGTCTGCTGTTAATTTTGTACTGTTGGGTGACCATAGATGGGAGCAATAGTCCAGGTGGCTGACGATGAATGTCCTCTGGAGGACCATCATGGTTTTCTTCTTTGGTCCTGAATGTTCTCAGGATCCATCCAGCCAGTTGTCTGCACTTTGTCGCCATCCTGGTAATGTGCACTTGGAAAGAGGTATCATCACTCATGTCAATACCCAGGTCCTCACTGATTTAGGCTCTGGGATTGTAATCCCCTGTGGACCAGTGTACCCTGTAAGTTTTATATTGTTTTGGATGCTGGTAGCACAGGGCTTGGAATTTTTCAGCATTAAACTGCATATCATTGTCCTCAGCCCATCTGTAAATTAAGTCCAACTCCAGCTGCAGGTGTGCAACGTCGCTGGGATTCTGTATTTTTTCTGTGATATGTTTGTCTTGTCTGCATAGCTAGCATGAGTGGCTATCTGGGCAGCTGAGGGCATATCTGAGAGGGCTACTTTGAAAAGCAATGGTCTCAAGACCATGTCCTGTGGCAAAAACATACCTGTAGTTCCTATAAGTAATTTCTACCAATCTATAAAATTCAACCTTTAACTGTTTTTTACTTTTCATTTCCACTTCATATATCTGTTTCCACGCTTTTAAGCTTTTTTCCCATTCATCTATCACACTATATTTCTCCACTCTTAATTTTCTATTAATTTCTTTCTTTTTCCTCTTCCTCTTTCTCTAAATTGCCTTTGACGTTAAATCTATTAACAGCTTTTTAAAAATTAACTTGCCAGCATTCACCTTCATTATATCTGCGGTAATCACATTTGATTAAAATAGTTTATTGATATGTTTTGTTTCTCTTTTTTTTACCCCTGACGAGATGATTACATTGTTTTACATCATTTTATTCCCTCCGGAATAATAACAATGTTTTCTTTGAAACATATGTCAGAAGTATAAAGATTTGAACAATACCTGTGTTTGACTCAATTTCTTAATTCATATATATATATTTATATATATAATTAATAATTATATATATATATATACAATTATATTAAGGGAGAAAATTGAAACATGACTCATCTCCTCCATACTGAATGAATGTCTAAACATTATGAAGCTACCAAGAAAAACTCAGTTGCATGTATTTATGAAGTTTTTCTTGGTAGCTTCGTTATGTTTTATATTTGTATCACATCTAAACTAATTATGACTTAACTATCCTCTCACACCGTCTCCGATGAAAGGATATAATTAATAAATTTCCTAGAAACAGCTGTAAGACCTATCTATAAATGCTCTAATATCTATACAACCTTGGTTTTTCTTTATCTTATTATGCAAAATGTTCTTTTATATATATATATATATATATGATGAACTTTCACATAGTTTCCCTCTACCAAATTCAGCCCAAAGGCATTGCAAGAATTGGTTGACACTGGACTATAGTAGAAGACATTACCCAAGGTGCCATGCAGAGGGATTGAACCCAAAACCATGTTGTTGCAAAGCAAGCTTCTTTACCACACAGCCATGCTTGCACTTATAAAGAACAAAGAAACAAAGACCCTCATGAAATAGTAACCATTTTACTATCAAATTCTCAGTATATATTGGTTTCAAATTTTGGCACAAGGCCAGCAATTTGGGGGTAGATGGATCAAGTTGATTATATCGACCCCAGTGTTTGACTGGTACTTATTTTATCAACCCTGAAATGACAAAAGGTACAGTCAGCCTTGGTAGAATCTGAACTCAGCATAGGAACACAGATGAAATGCTACTAAGCATTTTGCCCACCATGCTAACAGTTTTGCTGGTTTGCCACCTTGAAATCCTCAATGTATATTGTCCCTTTTTGTTAAGTTCAAACCAACCCTTGTTATCATCATCATCATCATCATCATCATTTAACATCTATTTTCCATGATGGCATGGGTTGGATGGCTTGGCAGGAACTGGCAAGGCCAGAAGTCACACCAAGCTCCAGTTGTCCATTTTATCTTGTTCCCTGGATGCCCTTCCTAATGCCAACCACTTAACAGAGTGTACTGGGTGCGTTTTTACATGGCACCATCACCAGTGCTTTTTATGTGTACACACTTATAATGAAAGGCTTGCCAGACATGGCAACCCCACCATTTTGTTTCCTTCTAGAAATAGAGTACTTAGTGTACTCTGGACTATATTATTCAATGTGTTCATTTTAAGGCACATGGGTATGATTTGAGTAAGATTCAACTGTTATTTCTAGTAGGATGCACAACCCACATAAAGTCTCCTCCCTCTTTGCTTTGGTATATTGTCAGTTATTTTGGCTGGATAATCAGGCTTTACATAGAAATTGATTCTTATTTGCATTCAGCAATCCTTCAGGGAATTATAATATTGAATCAAAGAATCTTTCGTCTTTTGTTGCCTTGTTTTCCCTTCTTTTCTTTGCTTTTCTTTATCTAACATGGCAACAACCTTTAAGTTCATGTTTCTGTGACACATGATAAAAAAATACGTATATATATATACATATATATACATATATGTAATATATACTTTTTTATGTAAAAATATTGATTTTTAGTAGTAGCAGCAGCAGCAGTAGCAGTAGTAGTAGCAGTAGTAGTAGTAGTAGTAGTAGTGTAGTAGTAGTAGTAGTAGTTGTAGTAGTAGTAGTAGTAGTAGTAGTAGTAGTAGTAATTATAATTTGGTGCTGCTTTCTGACTATGACAAGAGAGGCATGCTATTTTATTATGATGCCTTGCATTTGTTTGTTGCCTGGGGATGGTTAGTTAGACTGAATTAGCCTCAATAACCATCTTTAATATACATACACATATACATATATACACACAAATATATATATACTCATACATAGATAAATATATATATATATATATGTGTGTGTATATATATATGTATATATATATATATATATATATATATGCATATGTATACACACATGCCACTATCTTCTGAGAGGTTGTTTTAATTTTCTTTGCTTTTGCTTCTAAGTTTTTGTTTATATTTATTTATTTATTTAGTTTCTGTCTTTGTTTTTGCATAGTGTTGATAGTTTGAAGTTTTCTGAAAGAAATTTCTTGAAATATTTCTGATAAGTGAGTCTTGTATTTTTGCACCCTTTGGCTACAGTCACCTTGTTTCATTATGCAAATATACAGACATATTTACTCAAGATATTGATTCTTTTTCTCTCTCTTTTTTTTTTTTTTTTTTTTTTTTTTCCAAGGCAACTGTTAAATTGTTTCCTGTCATGTCTTACTTGGTTGGATTCTACAAAGTGAAAGCATTTAACACAATTCTACTTCAGATGAAACACAACGTTGTTCGTGGGACTTGTTTTAATAATATATTTTCATTTATCTATTTTCACTAGTAATCAAAGATTAAATGATGGAGGTGTGTGTGTGTGTGTCTGTGTGCATATTCATATATATATATATATGTGTGTGTGTATATATATATGTATGTGTGTGTATATATATGTATATATATATATAATGGTAAAGAACCAGTTTGGTCATGAATGACCATGAGATTGCACCTAGAAAGTTCCTTTCTGAGGCACAAGACTAGGCAAGGTTGTTTATGGAAGATCAGCAGTCATCCATGCATTCCAGCATCCCCTATCCTTGCCGCCAATGTTACCCAAGGGAAAGATAAAGGCAAAGGCCGATACAGCTTGGCACCAATGATATTGCAACTCATTTCTATAGCTGAGTAAAGTAGAGCAACGTGAAATAAAGTGTCTTGCTCAAGAACACAACACACAGACCAGTCCAAGAATTGAACTCACTACCTCATGATTGTGAGCCCAACTCTCTAACCACCAAGCCATGCATCTTTATATATAAATATATATATATATATATATATGTTAGGTTCTAGTAGGGTATAAAGATAGGGTATTTCTGGTGAAGTACTCAACTTGAGTTCTGGGCTATCAACATTGTCAGATTCCAGAGTAATATCAAAATTCTTTGAGTGTAAAAACCCTGGTTTTACAATGATAGAACCATTGTGTGGGTGTGAATGTAGAGTAAACTATAATCCAAACAATATGAAGTCAAAGAAATCCTTTAGCATTCTTTAATGATTCGGTACAATTATTTCTGTACCAATTCTGCTTACAATGCCAGTTTATGCAAAATTTCAAAGTGAAAATCTATGTGATGTTTGCACTTTTCAACATTAGAGTGGCACTCCATCAGACTTACATCAAAGGTGCACACTTTGCATTTGCTTTTGCAAGGATTTGGAAGTAATTTGTTACATTTCACTTGAGTTGAAACTTCTGGTATTGTGTACTGCAAAACCCAAAATAAAAGTATAGGCACAGGATTGGCTGTGGGGTAAGAAGCTTGCTTCCCAACTGCATGGTACCGGGTTCAGTACCACTGCATGGCACCTTGGGCAAGTGTCTTCTACTATGGCCTCTGGCTGACCAAAGCCTTGTGAGTGGATTTGGTTGATAGAAACTGAAAGAAGCCTGACATATACATATATATTTATATATACATATATGTATGTGTGTATTTGTTGTTTGTGTGTTTGTGTTTGTTGCCCCACCATTGCTTGACAACTGATGCTGGTGTGTCTACGTCCCCGTAACTTAGCGGTTCGGCAAAAGAGACCGATCTAATAAATATTAGGCCTACAAAGAATAAGTCCTGGGGTTGATTTGTTCAACTAAAAGTGGTGCTCCAGCATGGCCACAGTCAAATGACTGAAACAAGTAAAAGAATAAAAGAATATATATGCATATATACATACATATATGTACATACTTACATCTATATGTAGATATATATATATATGTATGTATGTATATGTAGGCACAGGATGTCACGAAATGTGTACAACAAAAAGTACAAAGCATGAGTACAAGAAACATGAACTATTCTTTCGAACGATGAAATACACAATTGCTCATACGGCTTCCGTGTGACCATCGGCCATCCTTCTTTCTTTCTCTCCCTTGTAGCTGGAACAAAGAAGATGTGTTCTTGCTTGTCTCCTGTCCTTGCTTCATTTACGTGTTCACCACCACAACCTCATTTAGGCTTAGCAACCCTTCCTGTTTGTTTTCACTGTCCTGTTTGTGTTACCTATTTTGACCCTCTGCAAAATCCCATATTTTATTTAATTTGCTTTGTGAGAGCAACTGTTTTATAGAAAGTGTATATTGTTGTTAAATGCTCACAATACAAGACTAGAAAAACATCTGACAACTGATGAAGGGTCGTCCTTTATGTTGTTTGCTTTGTTTTTCATTTATGTCTTTTGTTGTTTGAAAGAATAGTTCATGTTCCATGTACTCGTGCTTCGTACTTTTTTGCTGTACACATTTCATGACATCCTGTGCCCACATATGCATATATATACATATAGATCTAAGTATGTACATATGCGTATGTATATATACATATATATATATATATATATATATAATATATATATATATATATATATATATATTATATTATTATATGATTAATGCCATTCGTCCTCTTCAAAGTATGTTTTACCTATCTATCTATATATATATCATCATCATCATATGTTGATTTTCCATGCTGGCTTGGCTTGTAAAATCCCTGTCATTCATACTTAGAAACATGTCCTTTACAGGTACCAGTGCTATATAAAATGCACTTGTGCTGATGCTATGTAAATGCACCCATTACAGTGGATTGTAAAAAAATTCCCAACACACTCTGTAAATTGGTTAGCATTAGGAAGGGTAACCAGCTATAGAAACCATGCCACAACAGAGAATTGGAGTCAAGTCGTCAAACCTGGCAAACCATCCTACCCATGCCAGTATGGAAAATGATTGTTGAATGATGATGATGATGATGACGACTCTGGCTGCTGCCACCACTGCCGCCGATGATGAGTTTTGAGGAGTATGGAATTAACTCTTAGCCACTATTTTTCCCAGGTCTATTCTGACCTTGACCCAGATTAGTTGTAGCTGTCTAGGTCCCAGCTATGGGTTAATTAGCATGTAATAAAAGAAACCCTCGTTGCTTTGTGAATTATTAGCATGCAAATAATTGGCATGTTATAAAGGAAACCGTCACTTCTTTGTGAATGTCTTGTGAAAGGAATAAGCTTTGGGTGTCAAACTTGACTGCAAATCAAGGAAAGGAGTCCCTCAGATCATCTGGTGCCCTCGCTGACATTCTTCCAACAACTCTGAACTAGGTGGAGCCCTCCAGCCTTGTAAAGCAATTTACTCAGGTGAAAACCACTCCATTGTAAACTCTACAGCTTGCCAGGCATCGCAGGTGAGCCACTGCAGTCAAACATCAAATCTAAAGAGTGGGATTGGATTGTGCAGACTGTTTCTCAATTCAAAAGTTCTAAGCGTAGGCCGGATGAAAGGCCTGCAGCATTAAGGATTGGTTTACATAATTACTTGAGAGCATGCCATTCTTCTTCGTGCTCTTCAGGCATGAAGAAATCGCAATCATTACTTATTATTAGTTGGAATATGTTTCATATTATTTATATTTGCTAGTTTTCATCGTTGTGCAATATACTTTAATAAACAAAATGATGTTTCGTAATAGGATGCATTAATGTTTCACTTTTCATTATCTTAACTGTTAGGTGTATGGCAAAAAAAAAAAAAAAAGAGAGAGAGAAAAGAAAAGAAAAGGTAAAAACAATAAGTGCAGAAGAAAGAAGAGAAGAAATTTTTATTTCTGAATCTTCCCACTTATCTTTTATAGATTAATGTTGTTTGGAAAGATAATTTATTACGTGACATTAGACTAATGTTTAACCCCCAGAAATGGGGCAAGGTAGAAAGAAGATATAAAATGAAGATGGCAAGAAATACTATATGTGTGTATGCATTTATATACATATATAAATAAACATACATACATGTGTATGTACACACACACACACACACACACATGCACATACATATATGTATATTTACAATGAAAGAAAGGCAAGAATATAAGCTGTATGCATACACACACATACACATATGTATTTGGTAGTCAACAAAATTTAACCAATGAAAATTTAAAACTAAAACTGATAAGGACAGAAAATAAAGGCATTTTCTTTTTCTCCTTTCAAAGCAGCGTAAACAATTTTTAAAAAAATTTAATTTCTTAAGAAATTATATTGACGAAAAAAAAAGAAAAACCCACTTATTTTTATTCATGTTAATACCCATTATAAAAGATTTGTATTTGTTTTGAGTATAATTCTCTGCAAATTGTCTGTATGTTGTGAAGAAAGCTGAGTTTATAGGACGTTTGCCTGAACACTGAACACCATTTGGAAATTTACTTTGTGTCATTAAGCACATTCATTAATTAGGTCACAGAATCAAGGGAAATAATGCTGGGTTGTTTTGATTACCTAATTATAAATAGGTACCATGGAGGTGCATGGCTTAGTTGTTAGGGTGTTGGATTCGCGATTGTAAGATTGTGGCTTCGATTCTTGGACTGGGCAATACTTTGTGATCTTGATTAAAACATTCGTTTCATGTTGTTCCAGTCTACTCAGCTTGTTAAAAATGAGCAATCCTGCAACAGACTAGTGTCCCATCCAGAGAGGAATACATACACAGCAGAGAAACTGGGAAACTGGCTCTATGCTCCTTATGACACAAAATGGACTCACCCACAATGGGTGGGTTTGACTTCCTTATTTAAGGTGTAAAAGAAACAGTGTATACAATAAAAAAAAGGTCCCGTGATAGCTTGCAATGCAGAGTTCACATCTTCCTTCATGCCTCTTATATATATATATTATATATATATATATATATATATATATATACAGTAGTACCTCGGTTTTCAAACAACTCTGATCACGAATAAATCATGCTAGAGCACTGTCATTTTTCCTTTATTTGAGATAAAGAAACCGCTCTCAGGCTTCATCCTTTATAAGCCTGATACTTATTCTATCGGTCTCTTTTGTGAAACTGCTAAGTTATGGGGACATAAACACACCAACATCAATTGTCGGGTGGTGGTTGGGGACAAACACAATCACAAAAACATGAACATAAATATATATATAAGAAGACCCCAGCAAGCCAAGTGAGACTGTAACCATGACCTATACAAGTGCAGCATAACTGGCCCTTTTAAGAGTATCCTTCAGTCATTGGACAATAAACTGTGCTTGCGAAGACCTGTTGAGTCAAGTGTAGTCATTGTTGTGGCCGATGCCAGTACCACCTGACTGGCACCTGTGCCAGTGGCATGTAAAAAGCACCCACTACACTCTCAAAGTGGTTGGTGTTAGGAAGGGCATCCAGCTGTAGAAATATTGCCAGATCGAATGGGAGCCTGATGCAACCTACTGGCTTGCCAATCCTCAGTCAAACTATCCAACCCATGCCAGCATGGAAAGCAGACATTAAATGATGATGATGATTATATATATATATATATATATATATAATATATATATATATATCATCATCATCATCATCATCATCATATATTTCTGTGAGAGTTAGATGTTGAAAAACCAACTAAGGGATAGTAACTATTCAATATACTGCTGGTAGTGTACCCAATTATTCATAGCCAAGTGCTAGTTATTGCATGGCAATCTCGCAATTGAGTAATATATATGGGTGGTGGGTAAACAAGTGGTTTACCTTTAATTTATACGGCAAATAAGAAAACGGAGAGGATATAAAATCTACAGTAGACATAGTTGAATGTTTACTGGGTGATGCCTGTTGATTTTATATCCTCCCACCTTCTTATTTGCCGTATATATATATATATATATATATATATATACATACGATTCTTTTATTCATTTACTTGTTTCAGTCATGAGACTGCAGCCATGCTAGAGCACTGCTTTTATGAATTTTAGTCTAATGAATCAATTCCGGTACATTTTTTTAAAACCTGGTACTTATTCTATCAATCTCTCTTGCCAAACTGCTCAGTTATGGGTATATAAACATACACACACACACACACATATATGAATATATACATGTATTTATATATATGATGGGCTTCTTTCAGTTTCCATCCACCATATCCACTCACAAGGCTTTCGTTGGCCAAAGGCTATAGTAGAAGACACTTGCCCAAGGTGCCATGCAGCGCGACTGAACCTGGAAACGTGGTTTGTAAGCAAGATTCTTACCACACAGCCATGCCAGTACATACACACACACACACATATGCCCATACATTTATATATATATACATATATGTATACATGTATGCATACATATATATGTATACATATATATATATACATATATACATACTTGTGCACATATGTGTGTGCACATGCGGTTATGTATATATATATGTGTGTGTGTGTGTGTGTGTGTGTGTGTATCAAAACATGGCTTACTAATGAAAATAATTCAAATTACTTCTGTTTGTTCGTTCGTTAGTTATTATTTTTGCCTCGTTAGAATTTGTTGTGGTATTATAATTATTACAATTTTTTTTTTTTTTTTTTTTTTTACAATTATCTTGCTTCATTTTTCATTTTTGTTTCTCAGTCTTTTGGTATCTATTGCATCAGCCTTCTCCAATGAGGAAATCTTAATCCTTCTTTGAATACGATACACATCTTAAGAGACATCTGGTACCAGTTTCGACATTTCTGAAATACCAACAACGAACTCTAATGAGCATCATCAAATCTCTTTTTTTCTTCTTTCTCTAATTATATTTTTTCTGCTCATATTGTTTTTTTTGTTTGTTTGTCTTTTTTTTTTCCTAGCAAATTAATATTCTACACATTAATTTGGGAAGTAATTTTTGTAACATACAGATTCATTATGTTCTTGTATGTTTAATATATATTATGTACAAACTATGTTGTATTGGTGTATCAGCATATATGTGTTTGTGTGTATGTGTGTGTGAATGTATGTACATATGTTTGTGTATATGTGTATATCTATCGTATTTATAAGATAAATACACACATATATACAAACACATGTATATACATTCACACACAAATATATATATATATATATATATATATATATATATATATATATATATATATATATAGAGAGAGAGAGAGAGAGAGAGAGAGATGTATATACACACGTGTGTGTGTATATATATATATATGTGTGAATGTTTGTCTATATATGTATATTTGTCTATTGATCTACTTTCTTTTTCTTTCTTTCATTCTTTCTGTTTTCCTTCCTTCCTTCTTTCTTTCTTTCCTTCCTTCCTTTCTTTCTTCCTTCCTTCCTTCTTTCCTTCCTCCCTTCCTTATATACCAACACAGCATATGTTTTGTGTAATAGAGTATATTTATATATTTTTAATAAACCTGTAATTATAAGATGATCTTACTCTAGAACGAAACCTAAGACCTAAGCATATAACACTCTTAAGTTCTTGGCTGTGCAACATGTGTATGATATTCTTTTATTTATGTTTATATATTCTATGTGGGTTAATCCCTGGTTCATTTCATTTCTGACAAGGAAAGTGACACGGGAGTGTTTCGTAACTCAATACAGAACAAATATCTCAAGTAAGTTTATTCATAAAACACTAGTTTTGTGGGGGTGGATTTTCTCAATGGTTTTGTTATTTTTCACTGATAATTTAAATTAAAATTTTATTAAATATGCCTAAAGCATATTTAATATGTGGTTGATTTGTGCTGGTATCATTTAATTGACCTAGTTCTCTTATACCTATGCTATTATTAGGATCAATATTTGCGATTTTTCTTTTTAATTTGATATCTGGTATATAGTAGATAGTTTTATTAAACTCACTTAATTTCAAGGCATTATTATATGTAGGGGCGTGTTGATTGAAGATTTCCTTGTTAGCGGATAAATTCGACACCCTAATAGAAATAGCAACTACAATGCTATTAATAGTTAAGCTAGAGTGATTAGAGGAAACATTGATGTACTGGAGGGTTTGGTTTGGCTTTCAGTATGGGTAGTAAAGTTCCGTGTTTAGGTATAATGATACATTGAGAAAATTAGCAGCTTTGGGGTTGATACCAAAAATGATATCAAGGTTAAAGAAATTTCTACAAAATTTCCTTCTTCACTTTTTTTTTACCCTTCAGCAGCAGGATTTGACAGATCACATGCAATAAATAGGGCATTGTCACTATATAAACCCCCAGGGAGATTAGGGAAGCTACTTTTTATCTTTGTGGTGCTTTTTATATGCCAGTGGTATGGGTGCCAGTTATGTGACACCAGCATCAGTCACAACTACAATTTGACTTGGTTTGATGGGTCATCTCAAGCACAACATATTGCCAAAGGTCTCACTCATTAGTCATTGCCCCTGTGAGGCTCAAAGTTTGAAGATCATGCTTCACCACCTCACCCCATGTCTTCCTGGGTCTACCTCTACCACAGGTTTCCTCCACAATTAGAGATCAGCACTTCTTTATACAACTGCTCTCGTCCATACATATCACATGATCACACAGCACAGTCGTCTCTCTTGCACACCACATCTTATGCCTCTTATATCTAACTTTTCTCTCAAGATGCTTTCACTCTGTCAAATATGCACACTGACATTGCTCATCCAGCAGAGTAGACTAGCTTCATTTCTTTCAAGCCTACACATGTCTTTGGCTGTCACAGCCCATGTTTCACTGCCATATTTGTTCTGTATTGAGTTACGAAACACTCCCTCATCACTTTCCTTGTCAGAAATTAAATGAACTAGTGATTAACCCACAGAATATATATCAAGCCTGTTCACACACAGGCATCATACCATCTGCCTTTCACTCTTAGACACATGCCCTTTGTTGCCAGCAGAGTTATGAGCTCTCTGAACTTTGCCCAGCCTAATCTTATTCTCACAGCTACACTCTCAGAGCATCCACCTCTGCTGTTAACTTGGTCACCTAGACAACAGAAGCTATTTGCTGCCTCTAGCTTACTCCACTGGCAGTTGATAGAGTCTACTTTCTGTACATTTTCAGTGTTTATCGTACCTGTGCACCTTCCACACACAAAAACTATTTTCCCTGTAAACCTTCCTCTGATATTGCTACACCTCTTATGTATCCATAGCTTACACCAGGTACATCTTATGGAGTTTCTACCTATGCCTTCCCTACAGATCGAGCAATGCCATCTACCTGAAGGGATTTGTGATTTGTCTGCCTTCCTACTTACTAAGACTTTGGTTTTTGCTAGGTTAACTCTAAGGCCCTTCAATTCTAGACCTTGCTTCCATATTGGAAACTTTTTCTCTAGTTCTGGTCATGATTCAGCTATAAGAACAAGGTCATCAGCATAGAGGAGCTCCCAGGAGCAGCCTGTCTTTGATTCCTCTGTTATTGCCTCGAGGACTATGATGAACTAGAGGGGGGCTGAGAAATTGGTGAATCCCTATTTGTACCCTGAATTCTTCACTATACTTGTTGCCACCCTCACCTTACTGGTAGCATCCCTGTACATGGCTTGTAAAGTTCTCACCAGCCACTTGTCTATCCCTAGTTTCCGCATTGACCTTCAGATAAGGAATCGGGGGACCCTGTCAAAGGCTTTCTCCAAGTCAACAAAAGCCAAGTCCAGAGGTTTATCTTTGGCTACGTATTTCTCCTGCAGCTGCCTTACCAAAGATATAGCATCAGTGGTGCTTCATGTGTATGATATTCTTTTATTTATGTTTATATATTCTATGTGAGTTAATCCCTGGTTCATTTCATTTCTGACAAGGAAAGTGACATGGGAGTGTTTCGTAACTCAATACAGAACAAATATTTCAAGTGAGTTTATTCATAAAACACTAGTTTTGTGGGGGTGGATTTTCTCAATGGTTTTGTTATTTTTCACTGATAATTTAAATTAAAATTTTATTAAATATGCTTGATTTTGTTTACAGCTGTTAGTTCAGTGTCAATTTTAACATGGAATGCAAAAATGGACATTTTCACCATATTTTGCATTTTTATTTCCATAAAGGCAAGAAAGCTGCTGAAGCTCACAAAGAGATATGTGAAGTTTATGGTGTTGATTGCTTAACAGAATGCACGTTAGAAATGGTTTAAAAAATTCTGTTCTGGAGATTTTTCTCTCAAAGACGATCAGTGTTCTGGTTGACCTACTGAAGTTGATGATGACCAGATGAAGGCCATAATTGAATCTGATTGTCATATAACTGTGTGAGTGATTGCAGAGAAGGTTAAATGTATCACACACAACAACTGAAAACCACTTAAAATGTCTTGGATTCCTTAAGGAGCTCAATATTTGGGTTCTACATAAATTGAAAGAAATTCACTTAACACAACAAAACAATATTTGCGATATACATCTCAAACGCAATGAAATCAGTGTTTTTTTTAAACAAATTACCACGGGTGACGAAAAATGGATTGTCTACAATAATATCAATTGAAAATGATCATGGTCCAAGCGTAATGAACCAGCACAAACCACATCGAAAGCTGAATTGCTTCAAAAAAAGGTCATGCTGTCAATTTGGTGGGATTACAAAGGTGCTGTGTAATTTAAGCTGCTTCCGAGGAACCAAACAATCAATTCAGATGTTTACTACTAACAACTAATGAAACTGGAAGGAGCAATCAAAGAAAAACGACCAGAATTGGCTAATCGTAAAGGAATCGTGTTCCACCATGACAACCCTAGAGCACACACGTCTTTGCTAACTGAATCATGTGAATCGTTGGTGATTTTCTTCTTCCATTTTCCCTTCTTTTGGACTTTCCTCTATTTCTAAAGAAGAGCTTTGCTCGAAATGTTAAATCCTCTTTCTTTCCTTTCCTTGAACCATGCCCTTGCGTTGCTATTTTTTCATGTTTGTTCTTCTTTGTTTGGATTCACTATATATATATATATATGTGTGTGTGTGTGTATATACATACGATGGGCTTCTTTCAGTTTCTGTCTATCAAATCCATTCACAAGGCTATGGTCAGCCTGAGGCAGAAGATATTTACCCAAGGTGCCATACAGTGCGATTGAACCCGGAACCATGTTGTTGGGAAACAAACTTCTTACCACACAGCTACACCTGTGTCTATCACCTGTATTATACATATGTGTGTGTGTGTGTGTGTGTATAAAATAGCTTTCTCTCTCCCTCTCTCTCTCTCTCTGTCTCTGTCTCTCTCTGTCTCTGTCTCTGTCTCTCTCTCTGTCTCTCTCTCTCTCTCTATATATATATATATATATATATTTATTTATTTATTTATTTATAGTAACTATCTGTCTGTCTATCTATCTATCTATATAATGTAGACACACGCACACACAGACTATGTTAGTGTATGAGTGAAACACTCACTATAGATAAATATTCTCATTTTTTTTTTATACAATCTTAGTTATTTACCTTCAGTTATATTATATATATATATATATTTTTTTTCTATCTGCAAAAGAATATTTCTAAGTTAATTTGACCCAAAATATATTTACACACGCACACACACACTCACACACACACACGCACACACACGCATGAATATATATCTGCAAAGGTATAAATAATATTTTAAAAAGAAAAACAGCAGCAACATTTTGAAATTATGCAAACACATTGCAATATTTGATGAAGCAAAATATTATGCTGTAAGCTCGTTTCTATGACAACTCCATCAAGAACTGGGAAGGTGGAAATATATTTCGTATTTATTTGCTTATTTAGTTTTTTTTATATTTACTTATTCAGTTTTTTTGTACGTTTTTGGAAAAGAAAAAAATGTATTAAGCATTCAGAAATATGCACGCACACACACGCACGCACACACACACACACACACACACACACACACACTCACCTACACACCTGTATGCATGCACACACCTGCATTCATATATACATACATGCATGTATATATTATATTTATGCATATATTATAGATGAAGTATAGATATGTATGTGTGTTTATATGTGTGTGTGTATGCTTTATAGTTAGATGTATGTATGTATGTATATTTGTTACATATGAATTATATATATTCACATATTTTTGATACACACATATATGCATGCACGCACACACACACACACACACATATTGATGCGATAAGCCTCCTTCCTGAGTCATATAAAATTGGTTGCTCAGTTTTTTGGTTTCTCTGGTGAATATACTCTCCCCTGGATGGGATGCCAGTCTATCACAGGAATGCTCATCTTTGCTAGATGAGGGAACTAGAGCAACGTAAAATGAAGTGTTTTACTTAAGAAGATAATGCATTGCCCAGTCCAGGAATCGAAACCTTGATCTTATGATCAGGAGCCCACCAACACAGCCACTAAGCCACATGCCTCTGCACACACATATATATATAAAGAGTAAAGACCCTCTTTGGTCATGAATGACCATGGAATTGCACCTAGAAAGTTACCCATGGAGGCACAAGTCTGGGCATGGTTGTTTATGGAAGACTAGCAGTCACCCATGCATACCAGCCTCCCTTCTCCATGCAACCCATGTTATCCAAGGGAAAGGCAACCCTCACTTTACTCGTAGCATCCCTAGTTTCTACATTGACCCCCAGATAAGGGATTGGGGGACCCTGTCAAAGGTTTTCTCCAAGTCAACAAAGGCCAAGTACAGAGGTTTATCTTTGGCTATGTATTTCTCCTGCAGCTGCCTCTCCAGAAATATAGTATCAGTGGTGCTTCTCCCTGACACAAAACCAAACTGCATCTCATCTAAGATAACTCTAATTGGTTGGGCTATTGACTCTCACCGTAACTTTCATCACCTGATTCAGCAATTTGATACCTCTGTAATTATTTCTTTCTAAGGCATCACCTTTACCTTTGTAGCAGTTGACTATGTTGCTGCTACACCAGTCATTGGGTATTACTCCTTTGTGAACCACCTGATTAACAATATGGGTGACTAGACAATAACCTACACCAATAGATATTTTAAGAATCTCAGCAGTGATTCCTGATGGGCTGGGGGCTTTTCCTGTCTTTATATCCTTAATTGCATTATCTACCATGGAACTGTCATGGAGCTGGTCCCTCAATTGGATCAACATTTGGCAGACTCTCCTACTGCCACATTCAGCAGTCTTTCATAATGGCATTTCCAAACCTTTTTCTTTGCAGAATCATTATACGTAAGTGCACCATCATCCATACAGACACATTTCTTTCCTATGATATTGTGATTTTCTCTTACACCCTGTCTTGCAATCTGAAACACTTCAGTTCTTTGGTCCTCGTGTCACTGAACATAGGCAAACTTCTATTCTGCTTCTCTCTTGGCTAGATATACTTGTCCCCTAGCATCTCTTCTGGCATTCTGATACAGTTCCCTGATAACCCCATTCTTCCAGACCTTCCAGCTCTATTTCTTAGCTCTAATGGCCCTGTCTACCACATTGTTCCATCACCATATTACCCTAGGTCTAGATGGGACTTTTCACCAGCCACAGATTTGGTCTGTGGTACTCAGCAAATTGTCCTTCAGGAATTCCCAGTTGTCCTCTATATCACAAGTCTGTAGCTCTCCTTCCCTTTCATTAACTTTCTCAATTTGGATGTCCCTAAATCTTTGACCATATGAAGAGTCTTTAAGCTTTCAAGCCCTTCTTTTCCACATTGGTTTACTTCTTGGCATCCTTCTGGAGTCTGAAGTCACTAATGACTAATCTATGCTGAGGGTACATTCTTCACCAGAGAATGTTTGGTGAGAATGTAATCGATCTGGCTAGCACAGACACCAGATTAGTAGGTTATCAGGTGAATGGCTAGCTTCCTGAAGAACATGTTGCAGATCAAAAGGTTATTTGCATCACAGAACGCCAGTAGCCTTGTTCCCTCTTTGTTTCAGGAGCCAAATCCATGGCTCTCATGTACACCATGGAAGATACCAGGTTTTCATCCATCATGCCCATTGAAATCCCCAGCCATGAAGAGGAGATCATTGTCACTTGTCTTTGAGGTACCCTGCAGAAGAATATCATACAAGTGGTCCTTCTGCACAGCACCATGTTAAAGCGCCCATGCAGTGCCACGTAAAAGTGTTCTCGTGGTGCCACATAAAAGCACCCATGCTGTGCCACTTAAAAATTCCCATGTGACACCATGTAAAAGCACCCAGCACACTCTGTAAAACGATTGACATTAGGAAGGGCATCCAGCCATAGCGACCTTACCAAAACACTGGAGTCTGGTGCAGCCTTCCAGCTTGCCAGCTCTGGTCAAACCATGCAACTGATGCCAGTATGGACAATGGACATTAAATTATGATGATGATGATAATAATGAAAATGATGATGATGATGATGGTGGCACCTTGGGAAAATGTCATCTGCTATAGCCCTGGGCCAACCAAAGGCTTGTGAGTAGATTTAGTTGATGACTAGCAGTATCGCCCGGCGTTGCTCAGGTTTGTAAGGGAAATAACTATAAAGCATTTTTAGAGAGTTATAGCCAAAAAATATCCAAAAAATGGAAAAAAAATGATGGTAAATTTTTTTTTTGAGAGTAATAAAAGGTTGAGTTGCGTCCCCTAGACAGTCTGTGGTTTGTTTTTTTTTATTCTCGACCCCATGTCGAATGTATCGATTTTTTTCAGAACTGGGGGAACTTTTCAAAATTTTCGCTGCGTTAGTTTTGAATTATGACATTGGGCTATGTGTGTGTCAAGTTTCATCAGAATCGGTTGAAAGCCGTGGTCAGGGTGAGGGTACGAAGGAAAACAGACACACAGAAACACGCCACAGACAACTGCCGTTTATATAGAGAGAGATTGTAAATTATATCCGAATGAAGGAAAAATACAGAAGCATTTCAGTAAAATAAAGTATCTTTAAATAATGTTAATACATTTTAGAAAAAAAATGAGAGGGAATATATACATGGTATGATGGAAGCACTCCGTCGGTACGACGACGAGGGTTCCGGTTGATCCGAATCAACGGAACAGCCTGCTCGTAAAATTAACGTGTAAGTGGCTGAGCACTCCACAGACACGTGTACCCTTAACGTAGTTCTCGGGGATATTCAGCGTGACACAGAGAGTGACAAGGCGGCCCTTTGAAATACAGGTACAACAGAAACAGGAAGTAAGAGTGAGAGAAAGTTGTGGTGAAAGAGTACAGCAGGGATCACCACCATCCCCTGCCGAAGCCTCGTGGAGCTTTTTAGGTGTTTTCGCTCAATAAACACTCACAACGCCCGGTCTGGGAATCGAACCGCGATCCTATGACCACGAGTCGCTGCTCTAACCACTGGGCCATTGCGCCTCCACATACATGGTATGTACAGTATGCAAAGCTACAGTGCAAAACATATTTTGGTGTTTTTTGAAGGTGGTCTAAATAGAGGATCTTGAGAATATTTCATTCTAATATTCGAGCTGACAGAATTGTTACGCATCGGGCAAATTTTTTAGCGATGTATATTCCGATAATACGTTCATGAGTTCAAATGCAGCGAGGTCTACTCTGCATTCCATTCTTTCAGTGTTGCGAAATAAGTACCATTTGAGTACTGGAGTCGATAATTCAGACCATCTCAATATGTGTCTAACAACATCTTACTTTTTTGGTCTCTTAAATATACTGCATTTTGTGGCATTATTTCAAGCCAACCGGCTTTTTTGCGCAAACTGCACGTGCATTTTTCTCGCGTACGCGTAGTATCGATCGCAACAGCTGATGTACTTGCGCGTACAAATGCACGTTCCCATGGCTTTATCGATCGCATTCTCACCTGGAATGGATTTTTGTAATTTTTTCAAGACTTAATCACGCCCTGATACCGTCGGTGTCTACATATCAAATTTGAGCGAAATCGGACGATGGATGCCCGAGATCCTAGAAGACACACAGACAGACAGGACGGATTTTATATAATAGACTAGCAGTATCGCCCGGCGTTGCTCAGGTTTGTAAGGGAAATAACTATAAAGCATTTTTAGAGAGTTATAGCCAAAAAATATCCAAAAAATGGAAAAAAAATGATGGTAAATTTTTTTTTTGAGAGTAATAAAAGGTTGAGTTGCGTCCCCAGACAGTCTGTGGTTTGTTTTTTTTTATCTCGACCCCATGTCGAATGTATCGATTTTTTCATAGAACTGGGGGACTTTTCAAATTTTCGCTGCGTTAGTTTTGAATTATGACATTGGGCTATGTGTGTGTCAAGTTTCATCAGAATCGGGTGAAAAGCCGTGGTCAGGGTGAGGGTACGAGAAAACAGACACACAAACACGCACAGACCCAACTGCCGTTTATATAGAGGAGATTGTAAATTATATCCGAATGAAGGAAAAATACAGAAGCATTTCAGTAAAATAAGGTATCTTTAATAATGTAATACATTTTAGAAAAAATTGAGAGGGAATATATACATGGTATGATGGAAGCACCCGTCGTTTACGACGACGAGGGTTCCGGTTGATCCGAATCAACGGAACAGCCTGCTCGTAAAATTAACGGTGTAGTGGCTGAGCACTCCACAGACACGTGTACCCTTACGTAGTTCTCGGGGATATTCAGCGTGACACAGAGAGTGACAAGGCCGGCCTTTGAAATACAGGTACAACAGAAACCGGAAGTAAGAGTGAGAGAAAGTTGTGGTGAAAGAGTACAGCAGGGATCACCACCATCCCCTGCCGAAGCCTCGTGGAGCTTTTTAGGAGGTGTTTTCGCTCAATAAACACTCACAACGCCCGGTCTGGAATCGAAACCGCGATCCTATGACCACGAGTCCCTGCTCTAACCACTGGGCCATTGCGCCTCCACATACATGGTAATGATACGGTATGCAAAGCTACAGTGCAAAAACATATTTTGGTGTTTATTTGAAGGTGTCTAAATAGAGGATCTTGAGAATATTTCATTCTAATATTCGAGCTGACAGAATTGTTACGCATCGGGCAAATTTTTTTTAGCGATGTATATTCCGATAATACGTTCATGAGTTCAAATGCAGCTGAGGTCTACTCTGCATTCCATTCTTTCAGTGTTGCGAAATAAGTACCATTTGAGTACTGGAGTCGATAAATCAGACATCTCAATATGTGTCGTAACAACATCTTACTTTTTTGGTCTCTTAAATATACTGCATTTTGTGGCATTATTTCAAGCCAACCGGCTTTTTTTGCGCAAACTGCACGTGCATTTTTCTCGCGTACGCGTAGTATCGATCGCAACAGCTGATGTACTTGCGCGTACAAATGCACGTTCCCATGGCTTTATCGATCGCATTTCCACCTGAAGGATTTTTGTAATTTTTTCAAGACTTAATCACGCCCTGATACCGTCGGTGTCTACATATCAAATTTGAGCGAAATCGGACGATGGATGCCCGAGATCTAGAAGACACACAGACACAGGACGGATTTTATATATAGACTAGCAGTATCGCCGGCGTGCTCAGGTTTGTAAGGGAAATAACTATAAAGCATTTTTAGAGAGTTATAGCAAAAAATATCCAAAAAATGGAAAAAAATGATGGTAAATTTTTTTTTTGAGAGTAATAAAAGGTTGATTGCGTCCCCTAGACAGTCTGTGGTTTGTTTTTTTTTATTCTCGACCCCATGTCGAATGTAATCGATTTTTTTCAGAACTGGGGAACTTTTCAAAATTTTCGCTGCGTTAGTTTTGAATTATGCATTGGGCTATGTGTGTGTCAAAGTTTTTCATTTCATCAGAATCGGTTGAAAGCCGTGGTCAGGGTGATGGGTACGAGAAAACAGACACACAGAAACACCACAGACAAACTGCCGTTTATATAGAGAGAGATGAAAACTGAAAGAAGCCCATGTATATATACATACATCCATATATGTATGTATGTATGTATGTATGCATATATATGTGTGTGTGTGTGTGTGTGTGAATGTATATATATATATATATGTATGTATATATATATATGTGTGTGTGTGTATGTATATATATAAATGTATATATATATATGTATATATATATGTGTGTGTGTGTATATATATATATGTATATATATGTGTGTGTGTGTGTGTGTGTGTGTATGTATACATATATATATATATATGTGTGTATATATATATATATATGTGTATGTATATATATACATACCTATATATATACACAATATACACATACATATATATATATATGTACACGCATACCTACATATATATATATATATATATATATATATGCAGGTGTGTGTACCCTTGTCTTAAAATCACATGATGGTTGTCAACAAGAATCACCATCATGCAACTGATGTTTTTTGGGGGGTTTTTTCAGGTCTTCCATGAAAAACATGTCTAGCCATGGAAAATGTGTCTACTGGAAAAACATGTCTTGGCTGGAAACAGGTGGGACCTAGTTGCAGAAAAGACATCGAGCCTGGCTCAATGAATTCCAACTGACCTATGCAATATGGAAAATGAACATTACTATATTTTCTAGTATATAATTCAACGTAGGTGCAGGAGTGGCTGTGTTGTAAGTAGCTTGCTTACCAACCACATGGTTCCGGGTTCAGTCTCACTGCGTGGCACCTTGGCCAAGTGTCTTCTACTATAGCCTCGGGCTGACCAAAGCCTTGTGAGTGGATTTGGTAGACAGAAACTGAAAGAAGCCTGTCGTATATATGTATATATATATATATATAACAATTGCAGCGTGGAAGGTGTTTATAAGCCATTTAAGAAACACACAAAAGCCGTTCGATTCACTCCAACATTTAAGTTTAATTTGTCAAAATATTTTCGTCGCTAAAATCCGTGCTAAGTCCGTGCTGCACGACTTTGTCAGTGAACAGGTCGCGGATTTTAGCGACGAAAATATTTTGACAAATTAAACTTAAATGTTGGAGTGAATCGAACGGCTTTTGTGTGTTTCTTAAATGGCTTTAAACACCTTCCACGCTGCAATTGTTTTCGTTTCAGCACACGATCTCAGATCAAATTACTTGCTATGCGAGTACATCTCCCTATATATATATATATATATATATATATATATATATATATTGTGTGTGTGTGTGTGTGTCTGTGTTTACCCCCCCGAAACATCGTTTGACACCGATGCTGGTGTGTTTACATCCACATAACCTAGCGGTTCAGCAAAAGGGACCGACAAAATAATTACTAGGCTTACAAAGAATAAGTCCTGGGGTCGATTTTCTCGACTAAAAGTGGTGCTCCAGCATGGCCACAGTCAAATGACTGAAACAAGTAAAAGAGTAGTATTTTAGTGAAAACATGTAGAATAAATATTCAAACATTGCCACTATCTTTCCAAACCCTGCTACATTTCACATGGAATTTTTAGTCTTCCAAAGTCATCTTGGTGTATAAATTTTAGTCTGAAAAATTTGACTTCTTGCCAGAAAATATGGTAAATGATGATGATGATTGGAAACGTTCTCTTAGTTAATACTTTCTGTTAATTAGATTAATTGTTTTTTTTTTTTCTTAAACTACTGCATTTACACATCATTAAGTTCCAGTTTGCTCAGCAGCAACATGTCTATGGCCAGCTGTGTTTGGCTGACAGTGTTTATATTTATTATGAGTTTACCAAAAATTCTGTATCTAGTTAACTGAGTTTTTATTGAAAAATGTATTGATTTAGTGTCAAATTAAAGAAAAAGCAGAAGGTGTGAAGTACAAAACAACTGCAGCAGGTTTGGTTAAAACTGAATAGCTTAACAAAATAGCTGAAAATGCTATGTCGAAATATTTTACGAGGTCGTGAATGTTGAGCTTTAAGAAATATTTATGTATGATTCGGAAACTGGAGTTTACAGTTCATAATGTCATCGTCTGAAAGTTGCTGGAGAATTTACTACTGGAAAAAAAAAGTGGAATCATCATCATCATCATCATCATCATCATCGTCATCGTCATCATCATCGTCGTTGTCGTCATCATCATCATCATCATCCAGTGTTTTAAATCCGGGTTTAATCCGTTAATGGAGGGTGGCCAGATCTATCTCAATGCCATAACAACCGAGGTAGGCAGTTGCAGCCCACCCCAACCTTTAGGCTGGCTGGCTGGCTGGTGCCCATTCTCCCTTGCTATCATGAGGCTTTTTTAGAGCTGGATTTTCTATGGGGTGCATGCCCTTACTTACTCCCAATCTCAGTTTCTAGGCATCAATGGCCCTGAGACTAAGGCCTCTACCACAATTTTTAAGAAATGTCGTGGAAAACTAGCTCAGGAAGGCAAGGACATTACTCCCTGAGACCCCCTTTTAGACCCCCTTACCTAAATGATGTTTGAAACTTAACTTTTTGATGCATCATTTGGAAAGTAAATCACACACTGGAGTTATATTTAAGCTCAGGCCCACAGTAAAATAGAAATTCTCATGACATGTTCGTGGAATGCTACAGATGGTAGTAAGTGGAAGTGCAGATGAGCGAAAATGAAAATGATCAAACTGAGAGAAGATTAAAGTTCTTATGGAACGTATGTTGTTAGCAGCTGAAATAAATAACTCTTTACCCTCGACTTGACACATTAAAACGAACATCATTATCGTTTTTAACATTCACTTTTCCACACTTGCATGAATCAGAAAGAATCTGTTGGGACCGGTTGTCTATGGGTAGACTGTCTTTCTGTCACCAGTCCAGTCCTCATCTGTTTCTAAACATGGTAATTATTCTTCATGGCTAGAACATGTTTTTCAAAGAAAACTGGAGATGAACAACATCACATGACAGTGATACTCATTCAAAATCATGACAAGGTCACAGACACATGTATACATGCATATCTGTTTAGTATATTTATGTGTTTGTATATGTGTATGTGTGTGCATGCATGCATGTATGTATTATGTATGTATGTATGTATGTGTGTATGATGTGTGTATGTATGTATATGAATATAAAATGGGTTTCCTTCAGTTTTTCTCAACCAAAATCCACTCACAAAGCTTGCATTAAATTAGTAGAAGGCATTTGCACAAGGTGCCATGCAGTAGGACTGAACCTGAAACCTCATTGTTGGGGAGGAGACTTCTTAACCACACAGCCATGCTTGCATCTATTGTATACCATTTCAGCTCCCAGATAGCTGGTAAAGCAAGAATTATGCCTTTGAATTTCTGGACACCATTAATCGTATTGTTTAGATAGACATGCCTGAAGAAATATATCTCTGGCTTTTCACACGTTAATTTTTAATAAAACCACAAATTTATTTATCAACAGATGCTTCATTCTGTCTTCAAATTCTGGTCTAAAGATTGTACTCTGCACAAAAGGCTTCTTTGGTGGAATAACTCAGCTGCAAGTGTGCTATATTTGTACCGTTTCAACACTGAGCTGGCAGAAACATTAGCATTTTGGGTGAAATGCTTAGCGGTATTTTGTCAGTCTTTATGTTCTGAGTTGAAATTCCACCAAGGTCGACTTTGCCATTCATCCTTGGGAAGGGGGGGGGGGGCGATTAAATAAGTACCAGTTATGCACTGGGGTCGATGTAATCGACTTAATCCCTTTGTCCTTGTTTATTCCCTCTATGTTTACCCCCCTGTAGCCAATAAAGAAATAAACACTGGAGCAGGTTTATGAAGGGAAGAAACTTGCGTTTTGTAAAATCAGGATGTTTCCGTCTAATGGACCATCGGTAATGTTGATTTTTCAACAAGACTGAAACAGGAAATTCCATTCTCAATTCCTCAATTCTGCAACATTCTGGATTACATCATGAAGATCTGGCAATTTCTAATATGTGGAAAGAAGTCAAATAGAAACAAAAAAAAAAAAATGGAAGCTTTGATGAGAACAATCTATACTGCTTTATTGATCTACCATTAAAAGATGCAAGTTTAAGAAAATTCCAGAGGCTTCTGAGAATTAAGTTGTTGCCTTCAGACCATTTAATGAAGTTGGATAGTTATCTAGACACTTTGCATTGCGGTTGATAATAAAGAATTATAAGGTACTGATCACATACATTGAAGAAGATAAGTGAAATAGCCCTGTAGCTAGATATTGTCACAAGAAACTGATAAACATCACATAAAAAGTAGCATTGCAGGTTTTAAGCTATAGCTTTGAAGAACCGGTTACATTCTACAAGATTCTTCAAAAGAATGACCTGACAGCGATTTCTTCACTTTGTTGTGCACAAGGCAAAATTAACAAGATAAGAAAGCAGTTTTGGAGAGACAAAGTTTCATGGAATGACAAAGTTAAAGTTTTGTTAAACCAACAACATGGAGCAAACACAAACAATCGAAGTAAGTTTGCTGCTCACTTTAATAAATCATCTTTGCATTCATTTAGAAAAAAGGTTTATTGTTGCCTTTTTATTTACCTTCTACTTTGAGGGAATGCCCTTACCATCTCTCTTCCCAGCTGGGAAAGTCATGTATCTCCTCCTCAGTGGAACTCCTACTCCTGTCTCTTTATCATACTTTCACCACCCTTGATTTTCTACTCCCCTCAGTCAAGGGGGTTCTTGTGCTGTGAGTACTCAGTGACATCATTGGAGCTAGTGTCGAGAAAAAAGCACCCTGTCCACTCTGTAATGTAGTTGGCATTAGGAAGGGCATCAGGCTGTAGAAACCATGCCAAAGTAGATACTACACCTTTTCACAGTGCTCTGAATTGTTGGTTCCTGTTGAGCTGTTCCACCCATGCCAACGGGGAAAAGGTGAAATTAAATGATGATGATGATGATGATGATGATATTCCATGAAGATGAGGTGCAAGAAAGGTAGGTTTTTGATTCCTCCACAATTGCAAATCATGACGATATATTTACAAAATATCATGATTTTCCACCAGGAATTGCTGTAATAGCTTAATTATTCAAAATATTGCATGCGAGGAAAAAAATATCCAAAATGATTTCAAATAGTGACCAAAATGGCAATATTTATACTTCAAGATGAGCAGTTTTGTGAACTTGCAAAGATGATGGGTTAGTTACTTTGTTCTCTCCATGCCATGAGGCACGTAAGGCCACAACACAATCTCTCCAACCAGCTCTGTTTTCTGTCCCTGTTCTGGTCTCATTCCAGCTTCTCCACCCTCCTTGTCCCCTTTCTTTGTCAATGGTCCTTTGCCATGTGGTTTTAGGGTGCCTTGCTGTTCTTTTCCCCTTTAGTGCCACCTTACAATCACTTTCTTAATCTTATTTGAGGACATGTTCAACCCGTGCCAACATCTGCATTTTATTTAATCACTGATCCTGTCAATGCCCATTGTCATCTCAATTGTATCATTTTGGACTCTTTGCAGCCGCTTGATGCCAAGTATTTTCCTTTACTGGAAACTGGAAGCTGTCTACTGTTTTTTCCCCCTTCCATTTTGTCACTTTCCAGTTTTCACATCCGTAGAGTAATACTGGTCAGACCAATGTCTTGAACTTCTTCAGCTTCGTTTTGTAGCCTATGATGGGTACCGCTTGAATATTTATTATACCAAGTTTAGTTTGTGAGTAATTGTAATGAATCCACTCAAAAACAAGCTGAGAGAGTATTTAGATAAAAGTTATTTAGCTATAATAATGAGAATCGACAGCCATTAATTGGCTGGAAGTTTTGTTAATCTAGACAGTTTATACAAAGAATGGAGAGTGAAAAAATGATTTTGTGGATTAAGTATGTATGTTATTCTGTGGTAGTTTTATGTTAAATATTTTGTAAATCCACATAAATTGCGTTATGTTTGATAATTTACTCATTAAGTACGTGGATAGTTTGTCAACTAGCTTAGTAATTAAATGAATTTTGATTTAACCATTTGCAGCAACTTTAATGATGATGATGATAATAATAATAATGATAATAAAGATAATATTTATAATAGTAATAACTATAATAATAATAATAACAATGATTTCTTTTATCTGTCACTAGAACAACAGATGAGGGATACAATATAAAGACAGACATAAAGTGTAGGTGTTTAATAATAATAATAATAATAATAATAATAATAATAATAATAATAATAATGATAATCCTGTGAATTGATGAGTAATACTAATTATAACTTATTTCAACATCGTATCACATAAAAATAAGCTCCTTGAAGTTTTATGTAAATGAACAACAAACTGATGAAACTAAAGTAGAGGATAAAAGCTTAACAAAATATATTACTTTGTTGAATGTGATCATATTAGTATTATATTTATTATAGTGGAGACACTATGGCCCAGTTGTTAGGGCAGTGGACTCGCAGTCATAGGATAGCGGTTTCAATTCCTAGACCTAGCGTTGTGAGTGTTGATTGTGCGAAAACACCTAAAGCTCCATGAAGCTCTGGCAGGGGGTGGTGGTGAACCCTGCTGTATTCTTTCACCATAACTTTGTCTCACTCTTTCTTCTTGTTTCTGTTGTACCTGTATTTCAAAGGGCCAGGATGGTCACACACTGTGTCACACTGAATCTCCCTAAGAACAACATTTCGTCCATGTTTACATTCTGAGTTCAAATTCTGCTGAGGTCAACTTTACCTTTCATCTTTTTGGGGTGGATAAAATAAATACCAGTTGAACACTGAGGTTGATGTAATCGACTTAACCCTTCCCCAAAATTACTGCCCTTGTAGCAAAATTTGAAACCATTATTATTATTATTAATATTATTATTATTATTATTATTATTATTATTATTATTATTATTAAAGGCATGAGCTAGCAGAGTCATTAGCATGCTGGATGAAATGCTTAGCAGCGTTTCATCCATTTTTATATTCTGAGTTCAAATTCTGCCAAGGTCGACTTTGCCTTTCATCCTTTCGGGGTTGATGAAATAAGTACCAGTCGAGTACTGTGGTCAATGTAATCAACTTTTCCCTTACCCCCAAATTTCAGACGTTGTACCTATAGTAGAAAGGATTATTATTATTGTCATAAAGGACCATCTATTGGTAGAATCTCTGAAGAACATGGGAAAAATGGTGCTGTGCCATTTGGTTATCCCCACTTTTAGTCTATCGTTTCGAATCCCCCACCAAGGACAGTAAAGATTAAACAGGGAACCAACGGGAGAGATGTAGAAAAGACAACCCAAAGCTGATAACATGTTGTCAATAGCCTATGCTCCATACATACGGAAATAAGGGCTTAAGTAAACATGATTTAATGAGGGCTTACAAAAACCCCCAAACTCTTAACCACTATGCCATATGCCCATGGGCATATGGCTTAGTGGTTAAGAGTGCAGGTTACTAACCCCAAGATTCCGAGTCCAATTCCAGGCAGTGACCTGAATAATAATAATAATAATAATGATAATAATAATAATAATAATAATAATAATAATAATAATATAATAATAATAATAGTAATAATAATAATAATAATAATAATAATAATAACAACAACAACAACATTGAAAAATACTTTAGGGATTTCAAAAAATGCCTTAGGCATTTCAAAATACCTTAGGAACTTCGAAATTTCCCCAAGACACCTGATAAAGGCTGGAGGGTATATCAGCCAAAACATTGTGTTAACAACAAACAAGATGAGGACAAATATCCGTCGAATGTAAATAATGTAAATTAAGCACTAGTTGAGTCCTGGAGGGGTCGATGTAATCAACTATCCCCTTCCCCCAAAATTTCAGGATTTTTTTGAGGGCTGACAAAAACCCACTAGAAAAAATTATTATTATTATTTTTATTATTGAATGAGAGAGCAGCTCATGACATCAAAGTGACTTTAGGGTACAAATATACAAAGCCCAATATACCTATTATTACTACCTGTCTGATAAGGGTACACCAGGCACATGCCTCTTAACCATATCTGTGCAACATGGTAATCTCATATCAAGATAAACAATGCATGACCTTGCAGGTGGGACCCAATTTGAATTTTCATCAAGTTGAGTAGCCCATCCCACATAAAAGGCCCTTGAATAAGGATTATTTAGCGATGATGAATGAAACACCCATGTTTCCAAACGTGAATCATTCAAAAGCCACAGAATTTCTCTCAACACATAGCTATGATGCTCTCCCATTACTTCTGCTCGTGAGCAGAGATGCACATATTGTCAACCATTAAGGGACATTCTCAAATGGTTAAGGTCAAGCAACTGACAAGCAAATCTGTGGTACTGAGCAGAATATTTGCTGTAGCACATCTTTTATACCAAGACAAAACAATGTACATGTTAACACTTCCAATCACTTAATACCAGAAGCCTCAAGAGCCACTGCCTGGTATTGCATTAGGACTATCATCAACGTTATCATCACCACCACCACCACCCAATTCTAATAGTATCTGACTCATTAATAACAATTTAGCCTTCCCCTGTCTGGATAATATGGTTATAATGCAATATGGATATCGCACTGAAATGTTAGTCTGGTCTTTGAATTGAAATTATCTGATAAGCTGTATCACATTAAGGAATACTACCAAATATATATATGCAAAGTGGATGTACACAGAGTATGATCATTGCTAGAAATGCCAGCTGGTAAGCTGTCGGTGCTATGTAGAGCTTCACTGAAAGTTTACAATTAAGCCTATCCCTGCTTGAATTATATGGTTATAAGGCAATATGGATATCGGAGTGAAATGTTAGCCTGGGTTTTCTGTTGAAATTATCTGATAAACTGTACTACTTTCAGTGAAGCTCTATTTTAGCACCGATAGCTGACTGGCTGCTATTTCTAGCAATGATCGTATTTCGTGTACATCTCACTTTGCATATTTATAATTCTACCTGTTATGGTGCTTTATTTTTGGTGTATAGTAATATTATTTTTGATAATATTTATATTTCTTCTATATATATATATGTCAGGCACAGGAGTGGCTGTGTGGTCAGTAGCTTGTTTACCAACCACATGGTTCTGGGTTCAGTCCCACTGTGTGGCAATTTGGGTAAGTGTCTTCTACTATAGCCTCATGCCGACCAAAGCCTTGTGAGTGGATTTGGTAGAGGGAAACTGAAAGAAGCCCATTGTATATATATATATATATATATATATGTGTGTGTATATATGTTTGTGTGTGTGTTTGTCACCCCAACATCGCTTGACAACTGATGCTGGTGTGTTTACATATCTGTAACTTAGCAGTTCAGCAAAAGAGACCAATAGAATATGTACTACGCTTACAAAGAATAAGTCCTTGAGTAAAGGCGGTGCTCCAGAATGGCTACAGTCAAATGACTGAAACAAATAAAAGAATATATATATGTGCACATGCACACACACACACAAATATCATCGTCATCATTCTTATTTAACATCCGCTTTCCATGCTGCCATGGGTTGGACAGTTTGACCAAGGACTAGCAAGCCAGAAGCTGCACCACGCTCCAGTCTGATCTGGCAAGGTTTCTACTGCTGGATGCCCTTTCTAACCTCATCCACTCTGAGAGTGTAGTGGGTGCTTTTTATGTGCCACTGGTATGAGGGCCAGTCAGGCGGTACTGGCATTGACCATGCTTGATTGCTGCTTTTTATGTTCCACCAGCATGGGAGCCTGTCAGGTGGTACTAGCAATGACCCACGCTTGAATGGTGCTTTTTATGTGCCACCGGCACAAGAGCCAGTCAGGCAGCCCTGGCAATGATCCATGCTCGGCACTGGCATAATTCGTTTTTGGAATGGTGAAACTTGAAGCAGATAAAGCTATGAATTCTCGCATGTAAATAATGGGTTAAAAAAAACTTTGGATAGAAAAACGTCAAGGGCTGCTCATAGAACAACCCAGTATTTACATGCTTTATCTGCTCATAGAACAACCCAGTATTCATAGCTTTATCTGCTTCAAGTTTCACCATTCCATAAAAGAATCATTTCACATTCTCTTCAAGTTTATAAATCCCTATGACTTCAGCAATATATAAATATATACACAAATACCATGTTTCCCTGAAAATAAGACAAGGGTTATATTAATTTTCCCTCCAAAATGACACCCTAGGGCTTATTTTCAGAGGAGTTCATATTTTTTTCATGCACCCAAAAATGACATTACGAAATAGAAAATTACGAAATTACAAAATAAACAGAAATTATGAAAAACAATCTACATTTACTTGATTTACTACGACAGAAATGTATTAAACAGAAATTACGAAAAACAATAATACATTTCCGTGACGATTTACATGTTCTTTTACTTAGAAACTCATAAACAACAATTTATACAAAAACAGTCATGTCATCGTCTTCAGGAATGTCATTGTTCTGCAAATCACCATATTCCAAAATTCCTGTGGAATATTCGTGTGACTCCATTTTCTTCAGAACTTTCACATCCCCGATCTCTCGATCTTTTGCAGGCTGGGTTTCACAAAATTTCCACACTGATTTCTCACCATTCTGTTTTCTATATAGTCATTAATTTCCATGCGTAAATGGTCCTTCCCTGGTTTATTTATTGCAATGTCGAGAGTCTGGAGATAGGCAGCCATTCCTGCAGGAATTCTGATTTGATCTATTCTTCTTTCTGCATGGAAGTTCTTCATGCCTTTTGTGCAGTGTGTGCTGGCTGAATCCAGACTATCAGACCTCTTTGGCCTCCTCGCAAAATAAGTGGCAGCATGAAATTGATCCACTTCCTTAAAACTGCCTATGTGCACCTTGCCTTTTCAGTTTCCAAACACTGGTGCCTGAAATGTGTTCAGTTTTATCCTTCCTGCTTTTAGTGATGATTAGAGGTGGGGCTTTATTTCCATCGAGATGAATTGCCAAAATACATGTAACTCGTTCATTTTTGTAACCAGTGGAGGGAATGTAGATTGATGACACACCTCTTTGATCAATTGTTGATTGAGGTCCTTGGTCTATGAACGCTGCAGTTTCATCCCCAGCAATCATGTTGAAGAGATGGTATTTAGATTAGAAAAGTCTATCCTATCAACAAAGGACTTAAATGCAAGTGTACGTTTAATAATCTCGGTATCTTCCAGTTTGAACAGTGTTGCCGGCCTTCTCAGAGAAAGTTCATGTCGCTGAAGGAAACCCATCCAGCCAGTGTTGTGATGCTTTGAATTCTTCTGGAAATATACCAAACTGTGGTGCATTTGCAGGGGAAAATGCTTGAATATCAGTTCTGCGAACAACCAAAGCCTTTGCTCTCCTATCAGAAACCCATTCATAGATGATGTGTTCCTGCTCAGAAAATGGTGGTTGCTGACCTGATCCTCACTTGCTTTCTTTGCATTTCCCTCGTCCATTTGTTGACTGTGTTTATTGTAGCTTACTCTCCATTTTTGAACTATTCAGAGATCCAAATTCTTTTCTTTGCGTAAAACAGATTCCTCCACATTTCCTTTCTTGTACTCAATGGAATAACTCTTTCTTCTTGTATTCATCTTGTCTTGGGGTGAAAATGACCTGACAAATGATTTCCCATTCAATTTCTTCATGTTGTTTTCCAGGAGATATTTGCCTTCAAAGAAAATGTGTACTTCATTGTTTTTTGCATCAACTGACCAGTACTGACCACAGATGAAAATGTTAATGACACATTTGAAAGCTCTGAACATGGGTTATTGATTGGCATATAGCTTGTTAATAATATCTGAGTTACATAAGAAACACCAGGATAGGTTTTGTGACGTCATTATTTTAAGCTGCCAAAAAGATATTTTGAACATTGTATACACCGCAACAAAGCAGTTGAATCAATATGAAGAGGTTGCTTATTTCCTCCATCTGTCTGCTGCTCTCAACTAGGGCTTATTTTAAGGGAGGGGCTTATATTAAAATCATTCTAAAAAATCATGCTAGGTTTTATTTTCTGGTTAGGTCTTATTTTTGAGAAAACATGGTATATATATATATATATACACACACACACACACAGTTGCCATGATAGATCATTAGCCACTGCACACATTTTTTTCTCTCTTTGTTTTTTCTGTGTCCCTTTCTGTAGAAGAGCATAGGCTCGAAACATAAAAGACTTATTCTGTTCCTGAGCGTTATACTAATACATCTGTTTGTTTTGTACACCACCTGTCTTCGTCTTTTGTTTTTTTCGTAAAGTCTCCCTATATATATACACACTCATGGATATCCTGTGTGTGTGTGTGTGTATGTGTATATATATATATATATATATATATATATACGAAGGGGTGCTGAAAAGTTCCTGGCTTTGGGTGAGAATCATTTAATTATAGTTAACAGGAGAATCAGTTAATTATAATCTTGTTCAACATATTCCCCTCTCAGATTCACACACTTATTGCAATGGTCCTTCAGTTTTTCTAAGCCCTGTAAAAGAACTCAGAAGGTCAGGCCTCCAACCAGGCCTTTCATGGTACCCTTAAAGCCAGCAACTTTTCAGCTCTCTGTCATATACACACACACACACACACACACAGGGTGGTCACGGGTGGAATGCCTTTGATGCTAGCTCCACTCAATCAGAGCTGACCTGGAGTTAAACAAACCAACAATAACTCTCGGGGTTATCAATTGTGAAAGAACCAAAAAAAAAAACAAAAACAATCTAAAATCATTGATTTTAATATAACTTCCTCCTCTTACTCCCCCTCCTCCTCCTCCTCCTCCAACTCACCCGTACCCTCACTGTCCATAAAAATCTATGATAAGATGGAGTGCGATATAAATAGCAGAGTGATGTTGAATAGGTTCGAGTTATCTCTTGAAATTAGTTTTGTTTTGTGGTTTTTGTTGTTTGCATTGTTTTTGCTTTTTTTCTCTTCTTTTCTTTTCGGTATTTTTGCTTCCATAAACAATGTTTCGTGTGTGTGTGTGTGTGTGTGTGGAGGTGTGTGTGTGTGTTAAAATGGTAGATAGAAATATTTGACAGCTTCTAGTAATAAATTATGTGTTCCTATGATGAGGTCATAAATTTTACCTACTTGATGTGTGCACATCTCTTTCTGTGGTTTATATCCTACCCCCCAACCCCCACCCCTTCCGATTCTCTTCCTCCTCCTTCTCCTCCTCACCTCTTGCCACTTTATGTTTCTACATTCTTGGTCATTATCTAATGGCCAATGAACTGACCAAGTCGGATATGGCCATGGTATCGTACTGGACCAGACTTACAAGCTCTGAGGTTTTGAGATCAAATCCATTTTAGGTATGTCTGGGAGGTCAGAGTCCTGGGTTTAACACAAAAAGAGAAAGTTATCCCCACAGACTTCTGTCTGTTTTTTGAAAAACTTCTCGCCTTTAATATCGCTGAGATGATTTCTTGGTAGTCTCCGTCTCTAGCGGGCAACGAGGAATCAAAACCACCATTGGCCTGCTGGTTAAACCTAGCACTCCATTTATTTATATATTTTAACTTGTTAAAAGACACAGGTATGGATATGTGGTTAAGAAGCTGGCTTATCAAGCAAGTGGTTGTGGGTTCAGTCCCACTGTATGGTACCTGGGACAAGTATCTTCTACAATAGCCCCAGACCAACCAAAGCATTGGAGGTGATAAGGGTTCCAGATGATCAGATAATCAATGGAACAGCTGACTCATGAAATTAACATGCAAATGGTTGAGCAGTTCATAGACATGTGTCCCCTTAATGTATTCTGAGGGAGGATTCAGTATTACGCAGAAGGCTGGCCCTTTTAATTACAGGTACATCTCATTTTTGCCAGGTGAGTGGAGTGGAGCATCATAAAACAAAGTGTTTTGCTCAAGGATGCAATGCCCCAGCAGAAATTGAACTCACGACTATATGACCATGAGCCAACCGCCCCAAATATTGGACCATGTACCCTTACAACCTGCTTGTAGTGTGACAAGTGGCATTGTGATAAGGCATCTCGAAGGCAGCGACCTGGCAGAATCGTTAGCACACTGGGCGAAATGCTTAACGGTATTTCGTCTGTTGCTACGTTCTCAGTTCAAATTGTACCGAGGTCGACTTTGCCTTTCACCCTTTCGAGGTCAATAAATTAAGTACCAGTCAAGTACTGGGGTTCGATGTGATTGATTGTCCCCATCCCCACAGTAATTCCAGTCCTTCTACTTATAGTAGAAAGTATTATGATAAGGCATATGTGAGAGAGAGAGATGCATATATATATATATATATATATATATATATATATACACACACATACATATATATATATATATCATCATCATCATCATCGTTTAACGTCCGTTTTCCGCGCTAGCACGGGTTGGACGGTTCGACCGGGGTCTGGGAAGCCAGGGGCTGCTCCAGACTCCAGTCTGATCTGGCAGAGTTTCTACGGCTGGATGCCCTTCCTAACGCCAACCACTCCGCGAGTGTAATGTGTGCTTTTTACGTGCCACCTGCACAGGTGCCAGGGGGGGTCCGGCACCGGTCACGATCGGTTGGAGCTTTTAACGTGCCAGCGGCACGGAAGCCAGCCAAGGCGGCGCTGGCAACGTTCGGATGGTCTTTTTATGTGCCACCGGCATAGGAGCCAATCGGGGCGGCGCTGGCATCGGCCACGTTCGGATGGTGCTTTTTATGTGCCACCGGCACAGGCATCACAACTACTATTTCCATTGATATTTATTTCAACGTTCATGTTCATGTACTTGACTCAACGGGTCTCCTCAAGCACAGCGGGACGTTCTGGGATCCGGGGTACTTTGAATGGGCAGGGGCTATGCGGAACTGATGCAGGAAGCAGCCCGGGTCTTTGCAGTCACAGCATATCTCCAGAGATCTCGGTCCTTCGCCATTGCCTATATAATGTATATAATGGGCTTCATTCAATTTTTATCTATTATCTACCTAATCCACTTCCAATACTTCGGTTGGTCTGGGGCTAGTGTAGAAGATACTTGTTCCAGGTATAATACAGTGGGACCAAACCCAGAACCACATGCTTGGTAAGGCAGCTTCTTAACCACACATCCATACCTGTGTCTTTTAACAAGTTAAAATAATAAAATAAATAAATAGCAATTGTGTTGGCTGCCTGCAGCTATTTCTCTAATTACCATTTCTAAAAATGTCCTCCTTTATCACTTTCCATATTTCCTCATCTGACTTACAAATCTTTCAGCTTGGATGGTCATTGTTGGTCTCAAATGAGACAGCCATATTTTAAAACTAAGCTAAAACAGTAAAGTCTGTGGCAGCAAGTCAGGTCCTGTGTCTGCTAAAAGTTCTTCAGATAATTCAAAGAATGGAATAAATTTTATGCGGTGAAAATATTTTAAGAATTCTTGCTCCTTGGAGTCTGTTCTACAAAATAATTTACTTATTGGCCAGTTGCTCTTTTATGTTATGGAAAGGAAACAACAAAAATACAAAAAAAAAAAAAAAATACAAAAAAAAAAGCTGACAATACAAATAAATGCATTTTATTTTATTCGGAATTGTAAAAGTGTTTCTGTCTGTCTTTCTTTCTTTCTTTCTTTCTTTCTTTCTTTCTTTCTTTCTTTCTTTCTTTTTCTTTCTCTCTTTCTTTCTTATCATTGTTGTAGCCATTGCCATCACTACCATTGTCACCACCAAAACCAGTGTAACCATCATCATCATCATCCTCACCACCACTACCACCACTACCACCACCACCACCACCACCACCACCACCACCACCACCATTCTGTTTATTGCTTTTTCTGTTTTCTTTTTCTTTCTTTCTTGTCATTGTGGTTATCACCACCATCACACCACCACCACCACCACTACCACAACCACCACCACCACCACAACCACCACAACCATCACCATCATCATCAGCATCATCATCATCATCATCAGCAGCAGCAGCAGCAGCAGCAGCAGCACGGTTCTGCTTATTCCTTTTCTTTTTTTCTTATTCTTTCTTTTTCCTCCTTCCATCTTTTGTTTCCTTCTTTTCTCTTTTTTCACTTCTATTCCTCTTTCCTTCTTTCTCATTTCTCTGTCACTTTCCTCCTCCTTTTCTCTAATACCTATTTTGCTTCCCACTACCACTACCACTACCACCACCACCACCACCTTCAGTCTGTCACTCTACCTTTCTTCCTATCCATCTTCCAACCTCTCAGTCTCATTCTTTTAATCTGTCACCATTACTCACAACATCGTCCAATAAAATATATGGAAAGCTTTTCTCCTAAGAAGAAGGTCACTTTACTAGAAAAGTGGGGACAATGATAAAAGCTGGATTGATACATCCATGAGATTTGCTTCACTGAGATGTCATTACCCAACAGATTAATATATTTACAATAAATACTTGTTTTATTGATTTCTGTGCTTGTGTACACTAATCCTGCATCGAGCAAAGGACTCAACACTGGCGAAGAGTCAAAACAATATTTATTGTTAACGGGGCAGAGGAAGGTGGTGACCTGGCTGAATTGTAAGCACTCTGGCTAAAATGCTTAGTAGCATTTTTTTTGTCTTTAGATTCATCATCATCATCATCATTATCATTATCATCTTCATCATCATCATCTTGTTGTTTAACGTCCGTTTTCCATGCTGGCATGGGTCGGATGGTTTGACTGGGCCTGGCAAGCTGGAGGTCTGCACCTGACACCAGTCTGATTTGGCATGGTTTTCTACAGCTGGATGCTCTTCCTAACGCCAATCACTCTCTGAGAGTGTAATGGTGGATGATTTTTACATGTCTCTGGCACAGGTGCCATTTGCATGACACCAGTATCTGCCACGACTGCAATTTTACTTGGCTTGGTGGGTCTTCTTCTCAAGCATAACATAATGCCAATGTCTTGGTCAATGCCTCCATGAGGCCCAACACTTGAAAGGAGCTCACCCACTTTGCCTCTGTCTAGTTATGAATCTTACTTGGCACCCAAATGATTTCAGGTTCCATCTCATTGTGTGGCACATTGGGCAAGTGTCTTCTATTATGGATTGCATATTATAGACAATTTCTAAAAGCTCTTGGCTTTGCAGTGTTTTACAGGCATGGCCAAGCTAGAGCTTCCGTCCAGCAACTGAACCTGTCTGATATACAGGAAGAGTAACAAAACCATCTGAGATACACTCATCCAGTGTCTGTGCATTTCAGATTTGTGTGTTCATGTCAAACTGCTGTCGATTGTACACAGGATGTGGCTCTGGCTATGAGCCAAGTTTACTGTGAAGACTGACTCATTGTGTTCCTTTGGATAAGAAGAGGGAAAAGCTTCCATGGTTGTTTGGTTGCTATGGTGAGATAAATTGTATGCTGGCTATGGTTGAACAGTTTGAGGGAAAGACCATTTCCTCTCAGGAAGAGTTAGATACTTAAAAAAAATATGTGCTGCTGGATGAATACTATCTGTATATTCTGAGGTGTTTAGAGTTTGTTAGCATGGAAGATTTTTGCCTTATTGAGCATCTTCCAAGAAAACACTACCATTAAAGGAGCCTTTCTGTGTCCATTTAACTTGCTAGAACAATCAACCAAACCTCCCTCAAATCACAATCCTACTGTCTTTTATGAAAAAGGTAGGACAGATTAGGTAACCTCATCTTAGCTATGACATCTAAATCAGTAGTTTTCAACTATTTTTTCTTTTTCATCTGTGGACCCCCTTGACTACTATTTTATCCTGGTGGACCCTGATAGCTATTCATTGTTTAAAATGCTAGTTTTATAGGTATTCCTTGCAAAATTCCTATTTTGTTTTCCATGCATTCACTTGTGTAAGTTCGCAATAGCAATTTCTGTGAGGACATATTTTAACCCCTTCATTACCAACCTGACTGAAACCACCTCTGGCTCTGAGTACAAATGTCTTGTTTTCATAAGTTTTAAATTGAAATCTTCCACCAAACCTTAGTCACAATTTATGTTCTTAACATTAGCTTAATGATAACTAAGTTATTTTACTAAATTCTTTGTTATATTTGAAATTAATTGAAAGAAACAGAGCATCTCAAATAAATATGCTAATGGAGGGTTAAAATATATAATAGAGAAATAATTCTTAACCCTTTCAATACCAACCTAGCTGAAACTGGCTCTGGCTCTGAGTACAAATATATTGTTTTCATAAGTTTTGAATTAAAATCTTCCACCAAACCTTAGTCACAATTTATGTTCCTAACACTAACTGAATGATAACTAAGTTATTTTTCCTAAATTCTTTGTTATATTTAACCCTTTCGTTACCAACCCAGCTGAAACTGGCTCAGGCTCTGTAGTACAAATGTCTTGTTTTCATAAGTTTTGAATTAAAATCTTCCACCAAATCTTAGTCACAATTTATGTTCCTAACATTAGCTTAATGATAACTATGTTATTTTATTAAATTCTTTGTTTTAGTTAAAGTAATTGTAAGAAACACAGAGCATCTCAAAATAAATACAGTAATGAAAGGGTTAATGGGTAGAACCCTAGCTGTTTCTTGTTATAAATATATCTAAGGCAAAAGCTTTTCTTGGACTCTTAAAATACCAATGTGGATCCCTAATTTACTATTTTGCTTACATGGACTCCCAAAAATTCTATATGAACTTCAAGGGGTTATATGAATCCTGACTGAGAACCGTAACCAAAATAAAAGACAGGATGGTCATGACTGGGATGTATTTATAATTACCTATTTCTAATGTGTTTTTATTATTGGTGGTGTTACCCCCTCCTTTTGATTCAATATAAATTGTCCCCCACCGCTACTATTTCATGTTTGTTGTTTGCTTTTGTACTTTGTCTTTCCATTTTTTGTCTCATGGTATCCCGTGCCCTTGTGGCCAATAAAAAAAAATTAATCTTTAAATTTATGACATTTTGTCTATGTCTATGTAATTATCATCATCATCATCATCATCATAATCATTATTATTATTATTACCTCCGCTTTAGCGAAGGCAGATGTATTGTTTTCAGTTGTGTTTGTCTGTTTGTCCATGGACAAGATATCTCAAGAACCGCTGGATGAATTTGGATGAAACTTTTAGGGATGTTTGGCCTCGTGACTGGCATGAACTGATTAGATTTTGGGATCGATCCAGTACTGGGCAAGGATTCTGAATTATTTTTTGTTATATTTACTTTACTTTACATGAAGTATTACAATCTTACGTTGACTTTCAAGTCTTTCTTTATGATTATCTCCCTTGAAAGCATGCTCATGGTTTCCCCATAAGCTATGGTGGCATTGCTGTTTCCAAAGTTTTGTTTTCGTTTCTCTATTATTAATTTTACTCACATCTCTATCTTCATAGAAATATAAACAAACGGCAGCAAAACTACAGAAATTAAATACCACTAACATATTCAGTAACAAAAATAAATTTGATTTATCCTTGACAATTTTTGGTTTTACCTATTTTGAATATATCATTCCTGTTCAAAACCTCTGACCTACTTGACAATTGCATTTCTAGCTCTACTTTGAAGGGAGCTTTACTTCTTGGACTCATATTTTTATGTGCAACGATGTTGTTAAACCTCTGTTAACAGCACCATATGCAGGTCTTTCCGTTTTCTTTCATGCACGGATAAATTTTTCACTACAGACCCTAATAGTCATAAAGACACTATATCAGTGGACTAAAAAAGGCTTTCATGGAGAAAACTGTCCCTGTTCTCACTGCAGATGACAAACACACAGCATTACAAACAAAGCCTGAACACCCACCTTCACATTCCATGACTACCATTGGGATCGATCAGGTGCTGGACAGGGATTCTGGATTATTTTTCCGGTTTTTTTACTTAATTTTTGAGAGCAGTCAGGTTCATTTTTGTTTGTGAGAGCAGTCGAATTTATTTCAGATATCCTCATTTTAAAAATGATCTCTAGCTAATCATTGAGAGGACGTTGGTGTTGCCTTGGCAGAGGTTTGTGCTCCCTGAGTGCTCTTATTATTATTTTTTTATTATTATTATTATTATATTATTATTATTATTATTATTATTATTATTATTACTACTACCATTATTATTATTATTATTATTATTATTATTATTATTATTATTATTATTAAAATAAATCATAATTGTTATTGTTATATTCATTTTCATCACCATCATCATAATCATCATTGTCATCACCACCACCACCACCACCACCACCACCACCACCACCACCACCATCATCATCATCATCATCATCATCATCATCGTGATTCTGTTCCACTAGCACATTCTCCATTCTTCAGTGTTAATTGCCTTGCTATAATCACCAGCCAATTGAGTTTGGTGTTGACAGAGGAATTAGGAAGTATTACAACTACTAATTCGGTTGAATCTCTCTTCCTTCCTTCCTTCCTTTCATCCTCTCCACCTTTCTTTTGGTTTCATTTTCTTTTTGCTGTTATTGCTTACTTGTTTGTTTGTTGCTGCTGCTACTGCTGTTTTTGTTGTTGTTGTTAGATTTGGAAATACCATTAGCCATTTTTATATTACAACCAAGTTCTTTTTACAAAGGTAATTCTTTTTTTAATGGCTTCAGTTAATGACAATTCCATTTCTTCAACCTAAATGCCTGACTTGTAGCTGATAATGACAAATTATCAATTACATCGTCGTAGAGTCGTGGCAGCTATTTAAAACACACAATATATTCCATTATATTCACTTTTGTATTCTGTTTTATTGAGTATCGAAGTCTTTCATCGTATGTGAATGACCTGGTCAATGACTCTATATTTCACTGTGGAATCATTGCTGAGATGCAGAGGGGAGGAGAGTATGAGTGATCAGGTTGTAGATGTGTGACAAAAGACTTTCATACTTAATAGTGTATAATATACTATTGCAATACTATATAATACTATATGATATATGACAATAATACTGTATAATAGTATGTGATATACTATTACCATATAAAGGTGTTTTGAATGGCTGCCATGATTCAATCATGATGCAATTATTTCAAATTTCAATATGCGATAACGGATCAAATAGCTTCCCAAATGAATTGAAGCTTGAAAAGTATATCATCATCATCATCATTGTCATCATCATCATCATTTTCATCATTGTCATCATCATCGTCGTCGTCATGATCATTGTCATCATCATCATCATGGTCGTCATCATTGTCGTCATTGTCATCGTCATCACCATCATCATCATTGTCATTGTCATCATCATTGTTGTCGTCGTCTTCATCATTTTCATCATGATTATTGTTGTCATTGTTATTGCTGCTGTCATCGTCATCATCATGGCTTTTACATCTGCTTCTTTTCATCCTGGCATGGATTGGACAAGGGCCCTTGAGGCAGTATCCTACGGCAAGCTGCCCTTCCAAACGCTAACCATTTCCTGATTTTAAGATAAGCAACTGTCTTTCTCTTTCTCTGTCTTCACATGTCAAACTACTGCTGAGTGTCTTCTTTCCATCCAGACATTAGGTCAGACGAGACCTTGTGCATCAGTATAACATGTATGTAAAATGATGTGGATGCTTTATGTGTATATGTGTGTGTGTGTGTGTGTGTGTGAGTGTTTATTTATGTGCAATAAAGTGGGATTACTTACACAAATCATGATTTTGTCAACGCAACTCTTTATCTGAACAGATTGGAAAGGGAAGAAATGGAATACTTGTAAGAATTGTAAGTGGTGTCAATCTTCAGCTATTATTTGTCAGGCACCAGGAAAGTATTCTTCCCAATTAAGAATTTGGGTATAAGTCTGCTAGTTCAAATTAAGTTGCTTTACTTTTTTAAATGTTAAGATGTAGAGTTTCTCTGTAAGACATTGGTTGCAGCAGTTTTACTGATTCGTAAAAATCTGTGCTTGATCCATCATTACTCATGAGATATAGGTTATCTCCCCTTTGCCTTCAGATTCCCAAAGATACTTTGAAAATGTTGTGGTATTTTCTCAATGGTAATAATAGAATGAACATTTGTACTGGTACGGGCAACTTTTGAAAGTGTGCTCTGGTAAAATTATTTTGTTGTTCAGGTTATATTTGCTGTTTAGGTAGTTTTGCAATACTGGTTTTTATTATATATTTATGTTGCATGGTAGGTTATATCATATACCATTTCTCTTCCTAGAATTTTTTAATGTTTTTGATGACCTCCATAAAAAATACATGTCTGGCCATGGGGAAATATTACCTTGCCTGGGTTGGCAACAGGCAGGGCACCTGACCATAGAAAAATATGCTTCAATATATTCCATCTGACTAATGCAAGCATGAAAAGGTGGAAGGTAAAATGATGATGATGATGATGATTTAGCAGCAGCAGTAGTCGTAGTAGTAGTATTTGCAGCAGCAGCAGCAGCAGCAGCAGCAGCAGCAGCAGCAGTAGTAGTAGTAGTAGTAGTAGTAGTAGTAGTAGTAGTAGTAACAGTAGTAGTAGGAGTAGTAACAGTAGTAGGAGTAGTAGCAGCAGCATTCTTTTTACATGTTTTTCTATACTTGCTTGCATGGGATAGAGGAGTCCTCTTCAGCATAATATCCTACCTTTTATGTTCCTTTATCATCTGTTAAGGTTCAGCTTCCTCAGGTCAGCCTTCACCACCTTTGCCCATCTCTTTGTTGGTCCTCCTCTTCCATGACTCACAATTAGTATGCATTACATGTCCATTCAAGCATAGCTGTCACACTAGCATACTACAATTGATTCTTCTTAGGCCTGGGTTTGCTCTCACCTCCTCTGTGTTTCATTATTTATACTCTTTACTCTTTTACTTGTTTCAATCATTTGACTGCGGCCATGCTGGAGCACCACTTTTAGTCAAGCAAATCGACCCCAGGACTTATTTTTTGTTAGCCTATCGGTCACTTTTGCTAAGTTATGGGGATGTAAACACACCAGCATTGGTTGTCAAGCGATGTTGGGGGGACAAACACAGACACACATATACACATATACGACGGGCTTCTTTCAGTTTCCGTCTACTAAATCCACTCACAAGGCTTTGGTTGGTCCTAGGCTATAGTAGAAGACACTTTCCCAAGGTGTCACACAGTGGGACTGAACCCAGAACCATGTGGTTGGTAAGCAAGCTACTTACCACACAGCCACTCCTGTGTGTCATGGTTAAGATTTTTATAATACAATATAAAGTTGAATTACACCTTTAGAATTACATCATCAGACAGAAAAAATAATGACAAGAACAACCTATGGAAGTTGACCCACGTCTTTGTCATGTAGCAGATGACATTATTATTAACACCAAGGAAGGTGGCTAGCTGGAAGAGTTTTTAAGCATGCAGGGCAAAATACTTAGCGGAATTTCTCCTGTCTTTATGGTCTGAGTTCAAATTCTGCTGAGGTTGACTTTGCCTGTCATCCATTTGGGGGTCAATGAAATAAGTACCAGTGAAAAACTGGGGCTGGTGTAATTAACTAGTTCCCTTCACCAAAATTCCAGACCTTATGCTTATAATAGAAAGGATTATTAACACCAAGGGGTCTCTGAACAACTTGAACTCTCAAATTGGCATTTATCTGTGTTTTATGAAACTAACCGTATTTCACTTCTCTTCTGTATTGTGTGTGTGAGAGAGAGACAGAGACAGACAGACAGACAGACAGACAGACAGACAGAGACAGAGAGAAACAGAGAGAAAGACACACACACACTCACACACAAAAACATAGTTAAAAAATGTGTGCTACTAGATGAAACTATTTGTATGCTCTGAGGAGTGTAGAGTTGATTAGCATGGACTATTTTACATGATTGAGTGTCTTCAAAAGATGCTACCACTAAAGGAGCCTTTCTATGGCCTATTTGACCTGCTAGAACTCTCAGCCGAATCTCCCTCAAATCACAACCCTGCTGTCTTTTTAAAAAGGTAGGACAGATTAGATAACTTCATCTTAGATACACCATCTAAATAAAGACAGGATGGCCATGGCGAAATCCATTTGATCATAGATCTGCTGGGTCATTGCTGACCAGGTGCTAATCAACACATCAATGCCTAATCTTAAAAATAGCAGCCAAATTTCCTCCCAAGTCTTGGAAAAAAGAATTAAAGGATACATTAGATAATGTTGAGCTTGATAACTAAAAACAACAAAACAAAAAAAATATTAATAATAATAATAATAATAATAAACAGGATGATCAAAGCTGGAATGCCTTTCATCATGAGTTTGCTTGATTAAGACTGACTTGGGGCTAAACAGCAACAACAGCAACAACAACAACAAACAATCATGTATTAGCATCACTGACTTTGGCACCACCACCACCACCACCACCACCACCATCACCACAATTATCACTACCGCTGCCACCACCACCACCGTTGCTACTAACACTGTTACCAAGAGCTATGATCAGTAGCAGAAAGGTCACCTCTGGAATCACTGCTGCTGTTGTCACCATTACCATCCCTGCTGTTGCAGCATCACTATATCTATGATGATGATGATGATGATGATGATGATGACTATGGTGTTAGTGGTGGTGGTGGTGATGGGGTACACCTACTGCCACCACCACTACAATCCATGTCAACATCACCATCACCACCATCATCATATATGCATCAACCTTTTAAGGCAATTAATGTTAATTGAATTGACAACAATAAGTGCAACAGTAGTGGCAGCAGCAGCAGCAGCAGCAGCAGCAGCAGGAACAACAACAACAACAACAACAACATTGCCAACACCACCATTACCACCATCACCAAACCAACTAACCAACCAAATAACTGTCATTGATTTACCCAATAGGATCTCTTTTACCATAAAAGTAATCTGTGGAAAGGTGGTGGAGCAACATGGTCAAGAATAATGGTCAGTAATCAGTTTTGGTGGTGGTGGTGGTGGTGGTAATGATAGCCATCCAATTAAGGATATATATAAAAAAAAAATAGACAAAAATAAAAATAAAGCAAAGCAAACAAAAAAAACGACCCCCTCCCCTGGCTCCAACTACTATGGTCAAGCATATTGTCAAATTAATGATTTGCTAGCTTGCAGTCATAGGTTCAATTCTCCCCCTGCTACCCCTACTGAAAGCACCCCCCCCCATTGATTTACTGATGCTCTGTTTCTCTATGTTTTTTTTTCTTTTTTTTTGTCTTCTACTACACTTTCCTCTATTAGACTGACCTCTACTCCAACGACCTTTCCCACAACATCTACGGAAGTAGAAAGGTTTAGGTCTTGTCCCTATAGCAGAAAGGATCCTCCTCCTCCTCCCCCTCCTCATCCTCATCCTCATCATCATTATTATTATTATTCATGGTTTCCTTTCATGATAACTGCTGCCTTAGTACTGGGCATCCTCCAGAGGCCAAGAGTAGCAAGGGAACTTTTGTTTTGCTATGCAGGCTAAAACTATCACCACATTTATTCCATTTTAGATAGCGAGTGCTTTCCGTAGTATATGGGCTGTATCCATCAAGGTTATCTTTTGTAGTTCATGGAAATTGGAGTTACCAGGGAGTTGCTTAATATACTTCTCAGCTCCCTTCTTTATCATTCCCAACACACCAATTACTACTGGTATTATTGTAGTACTAAGGTTCCATATTTTTGTGATTTCAATTTGCGGATCTTTACAGTGGGAAAGCTTTTTGTATTCCTTTCTTCTTATTATTATTGTTATTAATGAGTGAGAGGGCAGCTCATGCCATCAAAGTGACACTGGGGTAAAATATATGAAGCCCAGTATACCCATCATGACTGCCCATTTGATAAGGGTACACCAGCCACATGCATCACAACCATATGTGCATGACATGGTGATCTCATATCAAAATAAACAGTGCATGACCTTACAGGTGGGGCCCAGTTGGAGTTTTTTTCAGGTTCAGTCGCCGTCCTGCTCAAAAGGTCCCTGAATAAGGGTTGTTTAAGAATGATGAACAAAACACCCGTGGTTCCAGAGGTGAATTATTCAAACCCCACAGAATTCCTCTCAACGCATGGCCATGATACTCCCCCACTATTTCTGCTCGTGATCAGAGATGCACATATCATCAGCCACTAAAGGACAAATTGTGATGGCTGGATGAGGCTGTGAGACTTCCAGAAGTTCCAGAGGGTTTCTTTGACACAAGATTCCATCAGATTGGCAATGCAGCTAGTAAGACTGATGGGGCAATAGTTGACAGGCAATGTGCGGTCACTTTTTTTGAACAGAGGGATAACACTGGCAGTTTTCCACTGCTCTGGAGTAACACTATTGTCAAGACAGAATTGAATGAATAGTGAGAGTTGGTTTAGAAGAAAGCACCCACCGTGTTTGAGAAGTAGGTATGTAACACCATTGAGACCAGGAGAAGCATAGTTACATTTATTTTTAAGGTGGCATTGTAGCATTACTGATGTAAATTTCATAGTAGTTATAGCATCCAGTGTCAGAGGTGATGGAGATGGAACATTTTGATCTTTGACAGTAAAGATGCCTGCATAACATCCAGCAATGATTTCTGCACATTCTTTGGGATTGTCAGTAATCTGGCCTGTGTGGGTATTGCAAAGGGGGCCAACTGGAGAGTGAGGTCTCTGCTTTGAATGTACATACTTCCAAAACACTTTGCTGTCAGGGTTGGTTGCTATGCACTGTTTGGATTCAAGCACTGCCTTTTTGGTCACCTGCTTGAGATGGTTGGATGATCTATTGCGCTTTTTCCTGTTGATCTCTGATTTGTGCATTTTGCATTCCTGTTCAGCATTACAGCATTCTTTCCTGGCAAGTCGGACTGCTGCAGTCTCCCAAATTGCATTATTGGGTGTTTTTTTGTGCTTGCGTGGTACTGATGCTGCACATGCCATCCATATTGAATTCAGAATGTCTTGAAGTATTGTGTTCACATCTCCAGAGGCATAAAATTAGAGCCAGTTTGGGTGTCGCAGCTTGGTACAATAAGAGTTCCAGTCTGCTTTATTCCAGTTGAAGTGGGCAGTTTGAAGATGGTTGTGGTTTTTGTTACAACCAATCATCGGCAAGTCGGCCATAATCATGGAATGATCAGAGTCACCTAAAGGTTCTTCGGTAGTGACACTAATGATTGCTTCAGGAGAAGCAGTAAATAGCAGATCCAAAGTGTTGTTACCCCTTGTGGGGAAGGTAACAACTTGGGACCAATTTGAATTCAGCACCAGTTCAAGGAAATCGTCTGCACTTTGCAGCCAATGGAAGGCCTCCCAGTCAATCTCAGGGAAATTGAAGTTCCTTGTAATATAAACATAAGTGGCTGTTTTCATGGCAGCAACTCTGAGGATATCAAAAAGTTGTGTGTCTTGATGATAATTTGGGGGGCAGTAAACAACTCCAAGTAGAAGTGTTGACATGGTCATGTGTATATTGCAGAAAAATACTTCCTGTTGAGATTGGTTCAAATCATTACAAGGAATTGCCGATAGATTTGAATGAACATAGACCATCACACCCCCACCATGGCGATTAATGCAGTCTTTGTGGAACAGGTTGTAGCCGGCTATGCTGAAAACTCCATCACAGAGTGCAGAATGTGCCCATGTTTCCATGACTGTAATGAAATCTGGGTTGATACTTTTGACATAAGAGTAAAAAAGATGTACCTTATTGCATAAACTACGAGCATTTAAGGACAACAGTTTATCTGGATTTCAGATGATGATATACAGGGGATGACTGATTGTTCTTGTTTAGTTTCCCATGATTTTCATATTGCCAGTTATTGTGGGTGCAGTATGCTCAGACCAACTGATATCCCTCGTCCACGACTCACCAGACTTGAAAAATTTCCATATTTGCCCATCATCAAGTAGGCTAAAGCTTTCCTGTAGCACAGCGTTGTGATTTAGGGAGGCTACAGATCTTAGCTTTTGGCATACATCAGGTGGTAGGCCAGGACATGTCCGAAAGGTAATTCTGTTTTCGCGCCGAGCCCTATCAGCGGCTAGATGGTATGACCACACCTCAGTAGAGTTCGAAAACAATAGCCTAATCAATCAGGGTTTAGATCTTGGTCGGCCAAGGCGGAAAGCACTTTTTGGAGGAACACAGCTTAGATCCTTAGATGTGTTGCCAGTAAATGCCTGTAGATCTACCATGTCTTCCGATACTCTGATGCCAATTACCTCATGGGTGGTTGATTCAGTGGCATCCAGCTGTAGTAACACTGCCAGATCAGACTGGAGCCTGATGCAGCCTCCTGGCTTCCCAGACCCTGGTCAAACCGTCCAACCCATGCTAGCATGGAAAATGGACATTAAGTAATGATGATGATGATGATGATATACATATATATATATATATATATATATATACGACAGGCTTTTTTTCAGTTTCTATCTACCAAATCCACTCACAAGGCTTTGGCTGGTCCAAGGCTATAGTGGAAGACACTTGCTCAAGGTGACATGCAGTGGGACTGAACCCAGAATCATGTGGTTGGGAAGCAAGCTTCTTACCACAAAGCACTCTGCACTTGAGTCACTTTGTAACCTCTGCTGATTAAAATAAGAATATCACAAAAATATAAATTTAAAAAAAAATAAAAGAAACAGACATTCATGTTTTTTCAAGTCTATTTATCCTGTTTGTACTACCAAACTTCTATGTGTATCTATGCATATATACATATATACATACATATATACATACACACACACACACATATATGTATATATATGTATATATGTGTGTATGTATGTATATACATACATGTATGTGTGCATAGATATATGTATGTATGTATATAAAATTATATAACCTTGTGTATATTAATTAAATGAATAAACCTTTAGATTTAAAAAATATATACCCCTTGTTGTGTGGATTACAGTAAAAGTTTTACATTGTTGAAATTCAGAAGTTATCACAACATAGGGAAACAAAAACAAAAAAAGAAAGAAAATTGTTTGGTCTTTTATTTAACTTTGTTTATTTTTTTCCGTTGCCATTCTTTCTTTTATTCTTCCCTATTTTACCAAAAAATTCTACTTTCAAAGAATTTGTTTCAACTCTGCTGTGATTATTTTGTTTGTAATTTTCCTCTTTAAATCTCTCTCTTTTTTTAAATAAAAATAAAAATATAAATACTTTTTCTCTTTTCAATTATTAGTTTTTTTACTTTAATCATACTTTTTTTTTGTTCATTTGTGTTATTATTTTTATTTTTATTCTTAGTACCATTGAATATAAACAAATGATTTGTTTGAAAATAAATGGGCTTGTTTTCATTTTGTTTCCTCCTTTGTCTCACCTCTTTGGTGAAATTCTGGACTTAAATTACCTTTTGATTATTAGGTACGATCAGTTATGATCCATTACATTTCGAGTTCAAATATTACCAGGGTGAGGTTTATCTTTCATTCATTTTTGCATCTTTTATCTTTCACTTTTTATCTTTCTTACACTCATTTCAGTCATTGGACTGTGGCCATACTGGGGCATTATTTTGAAAAATATTTAGTTGAACAAGTCAAATTCAATACTTTTTTTCTTAAGTTAGATACTTATTCTATTGGTCTCTTCTGCCAAGCTGCTAAGTCCCAGGATGTAAACAAACCAACACCAGTTGTCAAGCAGTGGTGCAGGACAAATACAAACACAACGACACTTAAGCACTCACGTACACGCACACACATTCACACTCATACAGGCTTCCATGCAGTTTTCATCTACCAAATTCACTCTCAAAGCAATGTGACCCCAAGACAATTGCCCAAGGTACTGCTTAGTGGGACTGAATCCAAAACCACATGGTTTGCAAAGCAAGCTTCTTAATCACACAACCAATAAAATATCAATCAGACAGGGTACTTTTTTAAATCGACTATTCTTTACTCCAAATGGTGTGGTCTTGTTCCGGGGCCACTTGCTCAAAGTTTCATGAGGTGTATAGACTACTAAAAGGTGGTTCTTCAGTTCATCTTTGTATTTGAGTCTTGGCCATTCAACATTTCTGCGACCACTATCAAGCTAGCTATAACTGTATTATATATATAATGAACAAAAGGGTAAAGACCCCCTTCAGTCATGATTGACCATGAGATTGCACCTAGAAAGTTCCCCTCTGAGGCACAAGTCCGAGCAAGGATGTTTATGGAAGACCAGCAGTTGCCTGTGCATATCAGCCTACCCCTCTCCATACCACTGATGTTGTCCGTGGGAAAGGCAAAGGCTGATACATGTTAGCACCATTGATGTCACCTCTCATTTCTACAGCTGAGAGAACTGGAGCAACGTGAAATAAAGTGTCTTGCTCAAGGACACAACACAGAGCCTGGTTGGGGAATCAAACTCACTACCTCACAATTGTAAGCCCAATGCTCTAACCACTGAGCCACACACACACACACGCACACACGCACACACAACACACACACACACACACACACACACTAACATACATGCTGTTGTTGTCATTTTGTCACAGGTAAGCCTTCATTGAGCAGACCTGATCTAAGGTATCAGTCAACAAATTCATTCATGAAATAACAAATGAATCTCTCTGTACTAGCTTTGCCAGAAAGAAATAGCAGCCACATCTCCTTCAAATCGCACAGTGCTATTTTGCAAATTGAAGGACACAGCAGATAATGTGGTCCTAAATACACACTGACTACTAAAAGGATGAGAAGGTGTATGTTTGGAATACTTTTGATAATAGGTATGGTCAGGTGTTAATAAAGACCAACAAGGTGTTAGCTATAATAAAATAAATTATCTTATTGTATATAGTGCTCAGGTGCACTACACCTCATCAGAAAAAGTAACCAAAATGGCATAAACGGTACCATGATCTTCCCACCTACCCCTCTTAAAATTCTTGTCTTGCAAGTTACCTGGTGACCCTGCCAGTGCTGGTGCCACATGAAAAGCATCCAGTCCACACTGTAAAGTTGTTGGCATTTGGAAGGGTATCCAGCTGTAAAAACCATGCCAATGCTAACCTCACCTGTGCTAGTGCCACATAAAAAGCACTGAATCCACTCTGCAGAGTGGTTGGTGTTAGGAAGGGCATCCAACTGTAAAAACCCTGCCAAAATTGACACAGTAGCCATGGGTAGTTTTTCTACCTGGCCAGCTCCTGTCAACTATCCTACCCATGCATGCATGGAAGACTGGACATTAAATGATGATGATGATGATGATGATGATGATGATGATGATGTATAGCTGAGGCTACATTATCCAAATCATACCCTACCATGATGTGATTTGAGGAAAATTTGGCTACTATTTCTGCATGGTCTAGTTACTACATAGAAGCACCGTCTATGTGTATGTTGACTGTTTTTGTAAAATGTATTTCCTGCAAGGATATGAAATACCCAATTTACTTCAGTTAAAGCACTTTCGATTCTTTGATTTTCCGCTTTTTTTTTTTTTTTTACGATTATTTCATGTTTTTGGTCAATGTGGCTATCAGTCTTTCCTGCTAAATATTAAAAAAAATGTGTAATAATAAAAATAATATATATTTTTTTTTTAAATTGGTAAAGAAAAAGACAGAAAAGAAAGATTCTCTTCCTCGCTGCAAACATCTAAGTGGATCGTTTGTTTATCTTGTTAACTCTATTATCAATTTGAAACTTGTTCTTACCCTGAATTCCATTTACACACACACACACACATACACACACACACACACACACACACACACACACGCTTCTACACATATGCACGTACAACCATAAATGCAAAACACACACAGACGAACACATGGAACTACACATACACACTTATAAAACACATATTTTCCCATTATTTTTCATCTACCTTTGATGTGAGACACATGTACAAGCATTGAATTATAAAAATAAAATATAAAATTAAGAAAGAAAGAAAGAAAGAAATATTGCAAGTGTTGATTGTAAGCAGAGATTTATCTAATATTTCTTCTCCCTCCCTCCCTCCTTTCTTTCTTTCTTTCTCCACATACACATAAACACATTCTCATATGTGCCCCTTAAGTCATCAATCAATGTTATAGTAGAGATGGAGCCACATATTTTCGACTTCATTGCTGTATATATATCATATATCTCTTTTAATATATTCCAATGAAGTTTTGCTTTCTTCCCTCGTCTCATAATTTACCTGCTGTACTTTCACTTTCTACATGAGAAAGTTTTTCGTTTTGCCATCTATAAAGATCAGGTGCGATGTTTTAATGGCTAAGTGGATGAGTGAAAGTGTTTATCGCTTGGCTCAGGATCCACATGTTTTTGCCTTGCCATTTGCATGGCCATACTGTGTCCACTGTAAGGTTTTTCTAGGGCTTGGAAGATAGATATTGTTTTTACAGCTGGTTGCTCTTCCTAACACCAAAATCTGAACAACAGGAGAGGGTTGTATGAATGTATGTGCCATATGGACAAAAAATACCTCTTTTTCTTGAGGGTAATTTTTATGCTTATTTTCACTGTAAATAGGCCCAAAATTATAATAATTCTTGATCACTTGCACAATAAAATTTTCAAACATTATCTAAAAGTGCTGTAAAATATTCCATTTACTTTAATTACAACCATATCCATGTAAAACTTTTGAAACCTTAATTGATGAAGTCCAGTATTCTCTAATGGAACATCAATTGATGATGTCTGCTGTTTAAGGGTCAACAAAGGTAGTGGAAGCTCTGAATAAAATCTGATTTGGGTTAGTTTGTTGTTGCCAAGACCTAAACTAGCTCTGATTAAGTAGAGCTATGATCAGAGGCCCTCCAGTTATATTCCTTACCCCTACGCATCTTTTGTTCAATTCATACTCTTGCAAACTTACCTGATTCTCTACACCTATCCATCTCACCTGTTCCCCTGTATGCATCCCTCTCACATTCACCTCCTTGTACCTAGAGGGTCTGTCCTGAAACTTCAATACCACCATCTTCTCCCATTTTCCAGCTGGGGTAGCCATGTATCTCCTCTCTTGCCTCTTTCTTGCCTCTCAACACCTGACACAAAGCCACTTCCCTCAATATTGCACCCTTCATCAATCAAGCTACTTGATGATCTCATTTGGGTTGGTACCATATAAAAAGCACCCTGTACACTCTGTAAAGTGGTCGGCATTATGAAGGACATCCAGCTGCAGAAACCATACCAAAGCAAACACAGGAGCTCACTGCAGTCCCCAGATCCATTGAATCCTGTCAAACCATCCAACCATCCAACCCATGCCAGCATGGAAGATGGACACTAAATGATGACGATGATGATGATTTAGAGATACCTCAAAGAATATGTGTCTAATCTGTCCTTCCTTGAGATGATGAGTGGGTGTGATTTGAATGAGATTTGGCTGCTATTTCTTACAGGTTGAAGGAACATATAGAAACTCTTTCAGTGGTTTTTCTGGCTGTAGTAGATTATTACAGGCATGGAGAAAAATTTAAGTGAAATGGTTCAACTGGTCATTGAATCCTTACTACTTATATTGATGTCACCGCACATTTACCATTATGCTATAAATGCCTGAGAAAATTCCATTCCCATTATAATTACTATTTTCAGCAAGTTCAGATGGTTCATGTTTTTATTTGTTTTCTTTTTGAATAATTCACATGTAGAATTGCATCTTTCTGGGTCACCAGTTGATTATAATGATGATGGTCAGTGTAGCAAAACTGCAGTCTGTAAACATTTCGAAAATAAACAAGACATTTTCAATAATATTATTGTTTAAAGCTAAATTTTAACATATATTTATTTGTATATTGATTTATTTATTTGTTTAATTTTGTGTTTGTGGGTGTGAGTTGGGTGGCTGGAGATAGCAATAGAATGTGATCAAGAAAAGAAAATCATATTTAAAAATATAATATGGAAACACACACACACAAAAAAAGAAAAATCCTCAAATGCCAGCATGGCTGTGGGGTTAAGGAGCTTGTTTTACAACCACATAGTTTTGGGTTCAATCTCACTGTGTGTCACTGTGGGCAAATTTCTTTTACTTCAGCCCCAGTCTCACCAATGCGTTGTGTGTGAATTTCATGGAAACTGTGAGGAATCCCATCATCTTTTATTTTTTAATGCATTTCTGTCCCAAAACTGTGACCATTGTAAGGCACTGTCAGTGTTATCCACTTTCCCATGGCCTTTCTTATGTGATTAGCATTCGATATTGCTGCCCTCTTTTGGATTTTTTACTGTGATGTAGGTTTATCTGGGACCTTGGAAAGCAGGAGGTCAAATTGATTCTTGGAAACATCTACCTCTACTCCATGTAGATCTCTCAGATGTTTTGGCATTGTATTAAATAGCTGTGACCCCTTGAATCCCAAGCTATTGGGAATATATATAAATTATATATATTGTATGTCTTTGTGTTTGCTCCCTCTGCTGCCTGACAGCAGGTGTTGGTTTGTTTATCGCCCCTAACTTAGTGGTTGAATGAAAGATATTGACGGAATAAGTAAAAGACTTAAGAAGAAATAAGTACTGGGGTTGATTTGTTTGGACTGAACCCTTCAAGGTGGTGCTCTAGCATGGTCGTAGTTCAGTGACTGAAACAGAAAGTAAAAGAAATTAACTCCACCAGGCACACACACGCACACACACACACACACAGACACACACACAAACACACATACACACACACACACACACACACACACACACACACACACACACACACACTAAAAAATAAAAGAATAGCTCTGACCTCTAGACTGAATTAAAGGATGAGAGATGAAGAAATAACATTGAGAGAGAGAGAGAGAGAGAGAGAAATTGAATAGTGATGAACATAGCAAAAAAAAAAAAGTGGAACAGAGAGAATGATCCAGAGAAAGAAAGAATGAGAGGTGGAAAAGCAAATACAGCAGGAATTTTAGAGAAAAAGTTATGAATTGAGTTTTAATTATATTGATTTATCTTTCAAAGTTTTGAGAGCTTTTTCCACAATAAATGAGATGTATTTTTGAAATAGTGGTCAGCCTAGCGTGTTCCAAATCACTGGAATGACACAGACTAAATCTCACCATAAACACAGTTATTTTGTCTTTTGTTGATTCAAGAGTTTTGCAATCAATTAACACTTGAAGAGGAAATTAAATTGATTTCCAGTTTGGTTTTCTTGTTTTTTTTAGTTTTTTTTTATTGACTTTTGTTTGTTAGTTTCTTTTTTTTACTCCTTTACTGACTTTTATTTATTTATTATTGTCGTTGTTATTGTTATTATTCTTGTTTCTATATCTTTGGTGTGTCTTTGTATGTCAGATTCTTGTTTTTTTTGGCTTTTTAAAATGTCACTTTATCTTATCCAGAAATGTATTGGCTTTAGTTTGCTTGTTGGTATATATATATATGTATATATATATATATACATACATACATATGAGAGGGATGACCACTATGGGGACAACCCTTATGCTAGAAGTTGTCCACATAGTGGTCATCCCTCTCATATGTGTATATACAGTTAGTTTTAATATACTGTTGCCTTCCTCCTCCCTCTTTATCTAATTCCACACATCACCTCTTCTTCATAAAATTCATTCCTATTTTTCTTTACCTTCCCCACCAAAACTGAAATTCACCATTGACCATGCCACTACTTGTGCTCACCATTCACTGCATTCACTTCTGTCATTCCCTTTTCACACCCTTGTGAATCTATCTCTCCACACAGCTTTGATCCTCTGTCCCTACTCTCACTTATATCCACTTTCTTGTACCTTGTCCTGACTCTTTGCTTCCATCATCCTTCATCCTTTTCCAGCTGGGGTTGTCCTGTATATCCTCTACAGCAAGATACCTATTATTGTCCCTCTGCAATACATTAGTCTCACAATATCTGGCTCAAAGCCACTTCCCTCAATACTATACCCCCACTGAGTCAAGGGGTCTTGACTTGCAAGTTATTTGGTGACTTTACAAGTACTGGTGCCACAATAAATGCATTCAGTTTTTAAGGTTCCATACCATATTAGACAAAGACGTATGTCTTATTCTTATCTCCAAATAAAACTATGTGCTGCATTTATCTTTCCTTCAAAGTATTTCCAGTTATTTCAATGTAAATTCTTGTAGTCCCATCTGTATCAGTGATATTAGTCTTGTAAACCAATTCTTTTTCAAGGCTTATATTGTTCAGAAGACAGTTATTTGGGCATCTACAATTACAAGATCTATGAAAGTGTTTTAATACTAGTATTAATGTTATTATTAATATTGCAAGATCTTTAATAGAAACAGTTAGAGTTAGCTATAGTTGCCTCCCTAATATAGGTCAGTGATCTTCAATCACAATAAGAATTATATTATTATCAATAAGAATATAATATGCCAACTATTTGAAGTCCCATGAAATACCAACTGTATTCAATGTCCTCCCCTCTAGACCAGGTGATTCAATGTGTGTAATATCTGAAAAGTTTCCAAGCCAATTTCATGCCTGAAAAGACATCAAAGGGATTTGATCAATCCAGTAGACAGAAAATTTCATCTGTCACCGTGCTTCAAACAATGCAGATCTGTTTCAAGACTGAATAGTTGTTTGAGAGATCAGAGATGGAAAGTCAGAAATGGCAAGCATCTGTGAAACTGGATCAATCACCATGTATTATTATTATCAAGTCAGCAAGCTAGCAGAATCCTTTCTACTGGATGTACACGGCCTCCAATTTGGGGTAAGGGATTAAGTCAATTACATCGACCCCGGTGCATAACTGGTACTTATTTAATCGACCCCAAAAGGATGAAAGACAAAGTTGATCCCAGCAGAATTTGAACTCGGAATGTAGCAACAGACGAAATACTACTAAACATTTCGCCTGGTGTGTTTACAATTCTGCCAGCTTGCTAAAGTAGTAAGCTGGCAGAATCATTAGCATACTGGACACAGTACTTAGCAGCATTTCATCTGTCTCTACATTCTGAGTTCAAATTTTGCCGAGGTCAGCTTTGCCTTTTGTCCTTTCAGGGTTGATAAAACAAGCACCAGTCAAGCACTGAGGCTGATGTAATCAACTTGTTCTGTCTCCTAAATTTCGGGCCTTGTGCCTATAGTAGAAAGGATTATTTCATTACTATTATTATTATTATTATTATTATTGTTATTGTTATTATTATTATCTTAGAGTTATACTAAGCCTGATTGTTTTCACTTTTATTGAGCTCCCAGCTAACCACCTTGTCCACAAGTCATTTCTTCACACATGCACACACACACACACACATATGCATATAGATACATAAAGGAGGACTCTATTGGTTACGACAGCGAGGGTCCCAACTGATACACTCAACAGAACAGCTTTTTCATGGAATTAACATGCAAGTGGCTGAGCATTCCACAGACACGTGTACCCTTAACGTAGTTCTCAGAGAGATACAATGTGACACAGAGTGTGACAAGGCTGGCCCTTTGAAATACAAGTACTACTCATTTTTGCCAGCTGAGTGGACTGGAGCAGCATGAAATAAAGCATCTTGCTCAAGGACACAATGCATCACCAGGGATTGAACTCACAACCTTACGATTGTGAGCTGAATGCCCTAACCACTAAGCTACACACCTTTATAAATAAATATATATATATATATAATATATATATATATATATATATATGCATATATATATACAACTTATAAACAAGGGCAAAAGAAAATTATTTCCATGCCAATATGCTGATAACAGACTTTTAAATCGTCAATTTCCACATATTATTACATACCCACTACAGAAATACGTTGTGCTGAAATCGAGGAAAGCTAGCCAACAGAATTTTTTTTAAAAGTTCGTTATTCCTATATTGAATCAATTTTGGAATTAATCTCATAGATTTTTTTCCTCTTCAGTAGAAAATACGAATAGAAATAAATGAAATACTTATATGTGCCCATGGAAAAAAAAGCTGAAGCAAAAGTCATGAGTACACATAAGTACCCCAGATATATCTTAATATAAAATCCTTTGGTTAGCCTCAGCACACGTGTGAACTGTTCTCCAACACAGCTTATAGTGGTTACCATTCCCTATAGCGAATAGTAATAAATCTACTAGTAATATAGGATGAAGTTTTTTTAGAGAAAAAAATTTCATCAAAAAGTGGCAGCATATTAAAATAGCTTTAAGGGTTAAAATTATAAACAACTTATAAACAAGGGCAAAAGAAAAATTATTTCCATGCCAATATGCTGATAACACACTTTTAAATCCTTTTAAATTGATTCAATATGGAAATATCAAACTTTAAAAAAAATTCTGTTGGCTAGCTTTCCTTGATTTCAGCACAACGTATTTCTTTAGTGGGTATATAATGATATGTGGTAATTGATGATTTAAAAGTCAGTTATCAGTATATTGGCATGGAAATAATTTTCCTTTGCCCTTGTTTATAATTTTAACCTTTAAAGGTATTTTAGTATGCTGCCACTTTTTTGATGAAATTTTTTTTCTCTAAAAAAACTTCATCCTATATTAGTAGTATATATATAGATATTGCTTATGTCATATGAGTTCAGAAACTTCAAGAGATATGGAATAAATCGTTTTAATGGTGGAACTCAAAGTAGATATAACTATAAAAGACAGTAGGTAAAGATTGAGGTCAAAAAAATCCCTTGGATGGGAAAATTGAAGGGAAGCCTTTAACTTCTCCCATCTAAAGCATTTTTAATATAATAGTTACATGTTGTTATTTATAGTTTAATCTGCTTTAGGTTATATAATTAAAAACGATTTATTATATATATATATATAAAATACTTGTGTATATGAATATGCACCCTCCCTGACTTATTCTTCATGAGGTCAAGGTTTATCTATGTTAGTGTTTATAAGTACACACACACAATATATATTTATGTGTAAGTATGTATGTATGTATGTATGTATGTATGTATGTATGTATGTATGAATGTATGTATGTATGTATGTATGTATGTATGTATGTATGTATGTATGAATGTATGTAATGTATGTGTATGTATGTATGTATGTATGTATGTATGTGTGTATGTGTGTGTTTGTGTGTGAATGTACACATGTATGCCTGTGTTTTGGGTTGAGTAAAATTGAAATTGTGCTAACAGATTAAAATTCAGTAAAATATTCTAGAAGACTAAATTTTTTAGAATCAAGAATCTTTAAAATTAAAATTAATTTGCTCCTGATTAAATTAATTTTTGGAAATGTATGCAATCCATTTTAGTAAATCTCCAAGACTCTCTCCCACCAGAACTACCACCACCACCACCACCACTACCTCCATCTACGTCTGTCGACCCCCCATCCCCCCCATCTCTTCCCTTCTTTCTTTATATCATTGCTTTTCACTTACCGTATTTCTCTGTATCAATTTGATTCTTCTTTCCCATCGTTTACTCAAATTCTATTAAAATTGTCTTTTTAGTTTTTTTTTTTTTTATTTACTTTCTTTAAGTGTCCTGACTTTTTTTTTTCCATAAAATTTGTTTTTTCTTCTTCGCTGTTCAGTGGCATCATCTTTTCACACTCTGATGCATATGACCGTGTGCACCAGTGTGTGTATATGTATATTATGTATATCTATGTGTGTGTGTGAGTGTGTGTGTGTGTGTATGTGTGTGTGTGTGTACACATATATATATATATGCATGTATATATATATATATGTGTACACACACATATACACACATGCGCAAAAATATGCACATAACTGTATGTGTATATATATATATGTATATATGTGTACACATGCACACACATATACACATGCACACAAACATGCACATAACTGTAATATGTGTGTGTGTGTAAGGTGGGTTAAGGGTGTATATATATGTGCAAATATATATTCATATAGATACATGATATACACACAAATATATGTGTGTATGTATAAATATATATGTGTGAACATGCATGTATGTGTGTGTATGTATATATATATGTGTGTGTGTCTGTATGTATATATATGTTTTGTGTGGGTATGTGCATGTATGTACATATGTATGAATGTAAGTATGTATGTATATAATTAGTTCTTGTTTTCCAGTGCACTTTTTGTTTTTGATGTCTAAAAAAAAAATATTTTATTCTAGAACTTTTACCTAATAATTGTAGTAAAACAGCAGAGAAGTGTGGGGGTGGGAGTAGGGGGAGATTTTATTTGATCAAAATATGTATTTAGAACATTATGCTGTGGGCCACATTCACTTAAACTTTTACACTCTGTTCTTTAATGATCATTATTCTGTCTAACTTAGTCACTTTCTCTCTCTCTCCTTCTCCCTCTCTCCCCCTCTCTCTCCTTCTCCCTCCCCCCTCTCTCTCTATATATATATATGCATGTCTATACCCCTGTCTTTCTCTGTTTCTCATTTCTTGTAAACACTCTGATGCTAAACACATCACATACATTCACTTGTGAATCTGCATCTTTTCACAAATCACAGTCAGCTTGTCCCTTACAAATATTCAAATTAGTACAGTCTTTTCAACTGTCTGTCTGTCTGTCTCTCTCTCTCTCTCACACACACACACACTATATTTATATATATATATATAATATATATATATATATATATATATAATATATATATATATATATATATATATATACACACACACACACATGCATATTTTTATATGTATGTATATAGTGCTAAGAATAGGTAACAAACAGCCTCTTCTGGAAGTTACAGCTTGCAATTTGCTTACTCATGTAAACTGCACCTAGCAACCTACCTCTTGTGGAAGTTGCACCCAGCAATCTGCTATGCTATGGAAATTTTCCCTTGCAGCCTACCTACTGATGGAAACCACACCTAAAGTGCTACACTTTTATGGAAGTTATTTCAAGCCTTCTGCCACTTTTGTAAGCTTTCAGCCCTTCGTAGAAATTGCTTCAAGTCACTTGCCCCCACTGTGCAACCTTCCAGTTCTGGAAAGTTTCCTCTATATAAGCTGCACCTAGGGACTTACTTATAAAAGTTTTATGGTCAAACTGGCCATATCCAGCCTCTCACACCTATCCTGCAATGTCATTCTCAAAATAAGCCATTACATTATCAAGATCTCAAAGCTATGAGATGGTGCAGAATCATTTCAAACAATATGAATGAATAAGAATTACATTTGACAGAATAATAATCTGAAAGCTTGAAGGATTAAAGATCAGACTTCTTATATTATGTGATAAAGACAATACATGTATTTATGAGCTACTATAAGTTTCATGTGCTGAAAGCATGTCAGACAGTGTTTTTTAACATGTCTGGTGTCTTGATTGCTAGGACACCAGACACGTTAAAAAAACACTGTTTGGCATGCTCTCGGCACATGAAACTAATAGTAGCACATAAAAACATAAACTGTGTTTATTAAATAATATTTATTTCTTACCAGATGGAGAACAGTTTTGTTGATCTTACCATCAGAGAACACTACACTGTATACATATATATATATACATATATACCTACAGATAGATGGATGGATGGATTGATGGACGGACGGACAGATGTGTGTGTGTGTTTGTTGCTTTTTATTTTGATGTAGCATGATAGTTGTAAACAATTGTCACTGTCATATGAGTAGTGTCACTCATTTCCAATATTCTCTGAGAACATTTCTGGCCATGGGAATATATTACCTTGCTTGGAAAGCAGGTATGGGTTGGTGAGAGCAAGGATATCTGGCTACAAAAGATCTGCCTTTATGAGCTCTAACACATATGGCAAGCTGGAAGGTCCAGTCTGATTTGGCATGGTTTCTGTGGCTGGATGCCCTTCTTAATGCCAACCACTCCGAGAGTGTAATAGGTTCTTTTACATGACACAGGCACAGGTGCCATTGGCGTGGCACTGTGATTTTGCCATGACTGTGATTTTGCTTGGCTTTATCGGTCTTCTTCTAATATGTCTATCATCATCATCATCATCATCATCAACCTTTAACATCCGTTTCCCATGCCAACCCTGGTCAAACCATCCAACCCATGCCAGCATGGACAATGCACGTGAAATGATGATGATGATGATGATGATGATGATAATGATAATGATTATAGATACAAATATACATAAGTGAGTAAACAAACAAAAGAAATTGGCACTCTTGACAAGAGTTACATATATTTTTTTTAAATAACAGTTTGACACAGCTAAGTCAAACGGTTATTGGAAATATATACACATAAAATGCAGAAAGGATTATAATCCAAGCTGTGCCCTCATGAAGCACATCTGCATAATCCGGCTATCAAATGTATGTATGAAACATTTGCAACTGCCATCAGTTCCAGTCTTTATTTTAGTATATATTTGTGCATGCATTTGTTTGTTTCTGTGTGTGTGTGTGTGTGTGTGTGTGTGTGTGTGTATACAGAGAAAGCAGAAAGAGAGAGAGAGATACACATACATACATACATACACACACACAAACACACACACACACACATGTACATAATACACACAAATACAGTAGGAATATATGTAAGCAATATAAATAGTTTTTTGATCAGTAGAATTCAATCGACCTTTCTTTTTTTTTGTATTTTCTCTTTACCTTTTTTCCTTTTTTTAATTTTTTTTTTTTAATCCTTAGCTAAATTGCAAAAGAAACCTTACGGAAGTTATTATCTTTGTCCTTTATAGCAAATATATGAAGCTATATCTAGAACTGCTTCAAAAACAGCCACAGTCACCAGAACAAAACCAGGGAATAATCTTAATTGGAATAATGGACTTAGTTTAACTTGTTTACATTACCTGTGGGGGTGGGGGGTGTTTTGTATTAGGATTGTATAAAGTAGATATGAGTGTATATATATGTATATATGTACATATACACCCATATATGTATATAATATATGTTTATGTGTATGTGTGTGTATGCATAGATGTACATATGCAGCCATCATCATCATCATCATCATCATCTTCATCATCATCATCATCAGCCATATATATATATATATATATATATATATATATATATATATATATATATATATGTTTATATATCTATATATATTGTAATATATATATGTATATATGTATTTATATATATGTATATATGTATATATGTATATATGTATTTATATATGTATATATATGTATATATGTATGTATATATATATGTATATATATATATATATATATGTATGTATATATCTACGTAATAATGTATTATATATATGTACATATGTATTTATATATATGTATATATATGTATGTACATATGTATTTATATATATGTATATATATGTATATATGTATGTATATATTATATATATATATATATATATATTATGTATTTATATCTATGTATATATATGTATATATATATATGTTATATATGTATTTATATATGTAGATATTATTTATGTATGTATATATATGTATATATATGTATATATGTATGTATATATATGTATATATATGTATATATGTATGTATATATATGTATATATATATATATATTATATATATATATATATATATATTATATATATATATATGTATGTATATATCTACGTATATATATGTATATATATTATATGTACATATGTATTTATATATATGTATATATATGTATGTACATATGTATTTATATATATGTATATATATGTATATATGTATGTATGTATATATATATATATATATATATATAAATATATATGTGCATATATATAAATATATATGCACATATGCACCCATGTACATACATATATATATGCATACACACATAGTGACCTCCAGATATATATATGCATGTATATGTGTGTGAGTGTGTGTGTACACATACACACATGCGCATGCACGCACACATTAGCGTATATATAAACATAAGTTCACTGTGTGTGCGTGTTTTTCGTGCTTTCTTCCTGATTTGACTGAATGTTTTTTTCCCCCTTCTGTGTTGTTCTAGGCAAGGAATAATTTTAAAACTGTCTTTTATTTTATCTTATTTTTCTTATTTACACACACACACACCCACACATGTATATGTTGATCAAGTCAATTATTATTCCTCACTTTAAGATATTGTTGGAGCCAGCCAATTATTTTCGTTTATTGCGTTTAAAAAAAAATGAAATGGGATGGTTTCATAGTCCATACACTCCATCATACTCTATCTCACAATAGGTTTTTACCTCTTATAAGATACAGTACTACTTATCTGTCTATCTATCTATCTATCTATCTATCTATCTATCTATCTATCTATCTATCTATCTATCTGTCTATCTGTCTATCTGTCTGTCTATCTATCTATCTATCTATCTGTCTGTCTATCTGTCTGTCTGTCTATCTATCTATCTATCTATCTATCTATCTATCTATCATCTATCTATCTATCTATCTGTCTGTCTATCTATTTATATATCTGTCTCTGTCTCTCTCTCTCTCTCTCTCTCTCTATCTGTCTATCTGTCTGTCTATCTATCTATCTATCTATCTATCTATCTATCTATCTATCTATCTGTCTGTCTATCTGTCTGTCTGTCTATCTGCTATCTATCTATCTATCTATCTATCTATCTATCTATCTATCTCTATCTATCTATCTATTCTATCTATCTATCTCGTCTCTCTCTCTCTCTCTCTCTCTATATATATATATATATATATATATATATATATATATATATATATATATATATATATATATCTGCCTGCCTACCTGTTTCCCCTCCTCTGTGTGTGTGTGTGTCCTCCGTCTTCTTTTTCTCTTGGACTTTCCTCTGTCTCCTGTTTCTGAAGAAGAGCTTTGCTTGAAACGTAAAGCACCCTTTCATTCCTACCCTGAGTGTCATATTAATATTTTGCATGTACCATGTCCTTCCATTGTTGTTTTTTTCTTCGTTTTGGGAGGATTAATTTATATATATATATATATATATATACAAGGTCTGATCAATAAGTATCCTGACTGTTGCCATAGTAATGAAGCTAAAGCACGCAGAGTGAAGCCGCTCTGCAGAGATTGACCTTGAACTTTGCTGTGTATGTGCACTAAGTTTTAATGTTCCAGCTCATTTTCACTGTTTACAGCAGTGCTTGGAAGGAAGGTGTGTAGTGTGTGATTGTTGCATTGATCATGACTGGATTGATCAAGGTCTTTTGAGTGGATTTAGCATATGGAAACTGAAAGAAGCCCATTGTATGTGTGTGTGTGTTGTTGTGTTTGTGATTGTCCTCCACCACTGCTTGGCCTCTGGTGTTGGTTTGTTTATATCCTTGTAACCTAGTAATTCACCAAAAGAGACTGATAGAATAATTACCAGGTTTTAAAATAGCACTGGGATCGATTTGTTAATCCTTCAAAGTGGTGCCCCAGCATGGCCACAATCCAATGACAGACACAAATAAAAGAGAAAAGATTTCATCAACTCCTGGAGGATCCACAACAAAGTTGATCTCAGTTAACCTCAGAAAATGAAGGAAGGAGATATATTTTAACACCACAAGGCACTTTGTCACTTTACTAATTCTGACATCAGCTGCATTTAATATGTTTCAAAAACAAGGGAGGAATCTATGCAACAGATGACTTGTGGATATACTGGAAAATTTCTGTACAGATCTCAATAATCATCATCATCATCATTGTTCGACCGTGGTCGAGACTTTCATAGTCTTTTCAAATGGCTAATAATGTGTGCGCGTGCCACTACTACACACATATATTTTATTTTTATATACACACATGCACACGCACACATACACACATGTACATACACGCACACACATACACACATACTCACATGTACATGCATGCACATACACACATACATGCACACACACACACCACACACACACACACATGAATGCACACACAATAAACATAACACAAAAATAAACTATGTTTTTGCTTATTAGAATATTTTTGAAAAATGAGTTATTGACATGTTTTCAATATGGTACACTTGAAAGTAAATCTGCTTCCAATACGAGAAATAAGAAAATAAGGGGACAAACAGACACACTAATCGACAGGTGTGTAAGGTGGATGGATAGAGAATGATATAGAGAGGTAAAGAGTAGGTTTTAATGAATATGTGAGAAAAAAAGAGAGAGAAATGCTCACACACACACACACACATAAAGAGAAAGAGAGAGAGAGAGAGAGACAATGCTTGTCTGAATTTTAAATAAAGTATTGAAGGAAGATTAATAATGGTAATGGTAATAATGGTAAATAGGAAAGAAAACCGAGTTTCCATGTAGAACAAATATATATGTATACACACAACTGTAGACGTGTGTGTGTGTGTGTGTGTGTGTGTGTGTGTGGTATACATACATTTATTAATTCTGCAAAAAAAATAACAAACGTTACTCAGAGTTTCACATACCTGTTTGTCTGACAGGTGTGACGAAAACTCTTTCGCGGCTTTAATAAAAGCACATTACTCTACCTTTGGTATTTGAGTACAATTTTTTTTCACTGTGTTTTGCACTCATGTGCTCACCTGAGTGTGTGTGTGTGTATATATATATATGGTGGTTGCCCCCTCGTTATTGAATATGGCCATTGCATGAAGCTTAATCAATGTTGTTATTGTGCAATGGCTGTGCAAGATTTTTTT